>NC_133122.1:191441933-191751933 GCF_033568475.1 Henckelia pumila | reverse complement strand
ACTTATCAATAAATGAATGCCAGCAAGATTCAAATTCCTCTGTGCTCTCACACAAATTTACACACTTGTGGAAGTCAGATTCAAAATGATGGTGTTTTAGCAACATGTCCGACAATTTCTCTTGACATTTCTTAAAAATATGCCATTTGCAGAAACGATGACGAGTAATTGGGAAAACCTGATTGATGGCGGACTGAATCACAGTGTCATGCTCAGTCGTAAAGGATACTGGAAGCTGCCCCGAAAAAGCTTCCAGCCAGGTCTTGAATAGCCATACAAATGATGCTTCTGATTCATTAATTAGAAAAGCACAACCAAATAGAACAGGTTGTCCATGATGGTTCAACCCTGTAAATGGTACAAACGGCAATCTGTACCTGTTCGATCGGTAGGTGGTGTCAAAAGTGACCGTGTCTCCAAAATGATTGTAGTTGGCTCTGGCCTTCGGGTCAGCCCAGAACACGTTGCATGCACATTGTTCGTCATCCCCTTGCACTGCATAGAAAAAAGCAGGATTCTCGGCTTGCTTCTGCTTCAAATAATCCAAAAGCAACTGAATATCTCCTTCCATACTCCTCTGGCGATTGTTTCGAATATAATTTCTACAATCCACTTCTGTAAACCCAACTTTGCTAATGTCACCATACTCCTTAATGAGGACAGACATGATCCTCCTGGGGCCCATTCCCGCAGCCTGCAAGGTGTCAATCAAGGTCTTCGCAGGACCAGAAATTTGACGATGGGAGCGGAGGCTATGAACTTGGTCAGGGGGCACCAACTCATGATTATGGTCCTTAACGAATCCGAACACTACCCATTTCCCAGAATCCTGTATCTTGACTGACAACGAAGCCTTACACCCCACCCGAGTTATTGTTCGTGGGCGCTTAACTTCTCTATCCTTGGTACGCTTCTCATTCATGTTGCGAAACCCCTCCTTCGCGCAAACAAAAGACCTCTGTATGATTGCCCCATCCTTTCTAGAGCGACGTGAGGAGCTCACACGAGTACTGAACCCAACCCGCCTGGCATATGAGTTATAAAATGCCTTGGCAGCCTCCTCCGACTCAAATTCCATCCCCTCACAAGGCTCAAGATCTGGTTCTCCTTCAGGAATGTAAGTTTGGAAGGAGAAAGCACCATCACCGAATGAACCAACATCATTCGGAGAACCAACAGAAATCATTTCATGACCATTATGAGGCTCCATATCCATATTGTCGTCCCCTCCCAATCCTATATCAAATTCTATCACCGCATTATCCATTCTCAATAACACAAGTCCAATACTCAGAATTACAATCAAGCAAAAATTCAATAGCAAGCAGTCATCCTGCAATTAATGTAAGCATGCAACTTGTAATCAACGCTGGGGAAAGCACAAATAAGAGAGCCTGGAAAAATGCATAAAACCCCAAACAGATAGGATTTCCAAAGTGAAAGGGTATGCAAATCAAGAGAGAAAAAACCCAAATCATTAAACCGTTCCTCTTATCAACCTTGAAACATTTTTGGAAAATCACATAATCAAACCGAAATAAAAATCCATCAGTGAAGAAAAATCATAAAATCAAGCGACGATTAGCTTTGCAACGACGGAGAAAATGAAAAAAACTACCAAAAAGTTACCGGAAACTATGGCTTGTCTTTATGCGAAAAGATTGGGAAGCCGCTGAGGAGCGGGATTCAAAGGGAAGTAGAGTGCAGGGCTGGCGATGGTGTGTTGCTGCATATTAGCATTGCCCTAATTTTCTAGAGGGGTTACTTTGATATTTTGTTATGTTGAGGGACAAATAGATATTTACAAATTTTTTTATTTTTTATTTTTTTTTGACAAAGGGGTGAGGGTTAGTGGTAGGGGTGCAAATGAACCGAACATGTTCGTAAGCTTTACGAGCCCGCTCGATAAATATTTGATTCGTATTCGAGCTTATCGAACTCGAGCCGAATTCGAACATGTTCGAACTTTTTTTCAAGCCGAGCTCGAGCCGAAATTACTCTGTTCGATAGTTCGCGAATAGTTCGCGAACCTTAATATTTAATTAATATAATATAATTATATAATAAATATATATACATTTCAAACTTTTTCGAGCTTTTCGAACCATAATATCCGAATAGTTCACGAATAGGTTCGAATATTTCGAACCAAACTCGAACTCGAACTTCATTTCGAGCCGAGCTCAAGCCAAAATATTTGAAATTATCGAACTTCGAATCGAGCTCGAACTTGAATATACTCTTATCGAGCCGAATTCGAGCCTTAAAATTTTATCATTATTCAGCTCGATTCGGTTCGTTTGCACCCCTAGTTAGTGGGCATAGAACTCGGGTCATCTCCCAAATTTGGATTGGTGATGTCATTTGACTAAGAGGTCATTGATATTAGGGGTGACAAAAATTCCCGAAATTTCGACTCTTATGGAATCTCATCTCACTTTCATCCCGAAAAAATCTCATCCCGAAATTTTCCCTACCCGATTTTTTGTGATTTTTATCACGACGAGATTTTCGATCCATTCCGAAATAATATTATAATATATTTTATTAATAATTTTATTAATATATTATGCTAAATATTAAGTGTTTCAACTCATATAACAATTAAATTATGGTCTTAATTCGCATAACTGTTTATTGTTGAAACTATCGAATATTAGAATCATGAAATGACATTTTTTTGTGTATTTTTTAAACACTAAATTAATAATTTAATTAATTCATATTTATAATTATCTAATTAGAACAAATCTATACTATATTATAATACTTGAGGCACCTAGAAAAACCGCTCATGTGGACACCATCTTTTGTTCCATTTTTGCCTCTCCTTCCCTTCTTATATTATTCCATAATTCCATAATAATTACCCTTCATACCCACAATCCCACTAAAAACCCTCCCACTAACTCCACTTTCACATAAAATAACATAAAAAACTTATTTTTTTATAACACATTAACTTCAATCATAAGACTTTTCAATTTTCATCATATTTTTCATTTGGCTTCTACATTTCTTTTTTCATCTTATTTTTTCCCAATAACATGTTAAGCAAAAATACAAAAAAAATCCAAAAAATAAAATAAATCGTAACTAAAAAATTTCGTTGCACACGCATGCGTGTGCCATGTTTACTAGTATGAATAAAAGATGCAATTTGACAATCTATTTAACAAAATTTATTGAGTAATTTGTATCCAAATATTTTATTAATAATTATTCGATGTGTAATATGATGTTCTTCTTTTGACAAAACCTTAAATCATTATTTGGAATATTTTAATATTATATATTTTAAGTTGGATATTTATTTTTTTATTCAGAAATATAAATTTCTAAATAGTATTTTTTAAAAATAAAATAATCACATTATTTTTTGTTTTTTGAACGAATTTTTGAAAATGAAAAAAACAATTCGGGATTTCCTCCCCCTACTTGACGGGATCCCGAATATTCGGGATCATATTCGGGTCCCGAAATGTTTCGGATACGAGATCAGGAGAAAAAAAAAATTCGATTCTTTTCGGGACGAAAATTAGGTATGAGGGTTACGAGACGGATCCCAACCCTATTCCAACCGCAATTGGCATTTACAAAAACTCTTGAGCTAGGTAATATAGGTTATAGAGAAGGTAAAGGGACGGATTTGGTCAAACGCGATACTCGTCTTGCTTCTTTTTTTTTACCCGTCTTGTACTGTGAACTCGACGAGTCCAATTAAGGTCAGACCCTTTATAACCGTCAAAAGTTATAAAATTGTAGATTTATTCAATAAAAAATTAATAAATTATTAAATTTATTATCCAAAATTATATTAATAATAATATTTGGGACAAAATAATATTATCCAAATTAAAATCTATCAACTTATATTCAATTAATAATTAATAAAAGTAAAATTATCATGTTATATTTTCATATTAAGCATATGATAATAAAATAAAATTATTTTAATCCAAAAATATTGTAAACTAACATTATGGATAAGATATTAATAATTTAATAGAAGAAAAATATAATTATATTATTAATAATATATATATATATATATATACTTATATATTTTATATTATATATATAAGTATATTTTGGCAAGACGAGTTCGGGCCCGGGCGTATTTGACCAAACTCAAAATAAGTTTAGTAGACCATTCGATTGAGCTATAACTTATGCTTTAAAGTACCCTCCGCATGAGCCAATGAGCCTCTGGCTCATGTGGAATGTGGTCCCCTTCAGGGGTCAACCTTTTTTTTTTTTTTTTGAACTTATGCTTTAAAGTTGTAACTGACGCATTAACTGAAAATCATGACGAATAATGGTATTAAATTAGAGCTTAACAGGCAAAATTTTGCATATAAATAGCACTAAATTTATGAGAGAATGTTACACAAATTCTCTGCATCAAAACACATAAAAGTAGAGTAAAGAAAAATCAGTTGAGCAGACGGAGTTCGGTCGAGAGAGAAGGACTTCAGTTGAGCAAGTGCATATCAATCTTTGCTAGGACAACCGAAACATTTTTAACAAATTGCGGTGAATGGGATTTTTGATTTAAAACCTGAAAGTGTTTTAAACATTTTCTAGCATGTGTATTTTGTTTTCAAAGCTTGGATTTCGAATCTGATATTTTATGATGCATTAAAACTTGTGAATTAGTTGTAGGAATGTATATTCTGAACACTATTAAATATCGATTACTTATTACTAGTCTGACCTTTAAAGTATTATCATATAAGAGACTGATATCAATTAGTTACAAAACTTATATAAACGAATTGTGCATGAAACGACTACTGGTTATTCCTGAAAAAACATTTTATTTTTGCTCTGATTTTTGTTCTGAGTTTTCCGTAAATATTTCTGTAAAAAAACTGATTTTAAAAGCTGAGATGTTTCTCCCATTTACTGAGTGACGATCATATCACTCACTTATCCCCCAAAACCATCTCAGATAATAACAAAGGAGAAATTGAAAAAGAGGAACAAAACTAGTTCTGGGCTGGTGAAAAAAAACCAAGAACTCTATTATTCAGTTTCTGTTTAGTTTTCATTGAGTTAATCCACTGCATAGACATTTGTATCTGTTGAAGCATTGTAAATACAATATAATTTCAGTTTTATGAATGATATTACATTTCAGTTTATAAATAAATAGACTAGGTATATTTCTGAATTTTATTTCACAGTTCTCTACACATATTTTCGATTCTAACAAAATTTTAAATTAAGGTTATCAATTTTTTGAAATTGAAATGATATGAGATAAAATGAAAATATTTATAAAATACATAATTGAAGCTAAGGGATATTTTCGAAATTACGAAAAAGTTCATCAACACACCAAAGATAAAAATGTTGGTTAGTATTTATGTTATATGAGCACCACTAGGGTAGTCAACCATGTATGTCGTGAGATGATCCACAGGGGCATAGACGAGTTGGTAAGGTCTGAGATGACGTGGAAGGAGATTCTCCAGCGTTGCGGGTTCGATCCTCGTGTGAAGCATATTCTCTGATGAAATATTATGAGTTAATATGCTCTAGGGGTTGGACATGTTGCTCCCTTTTTTAGGTCTCTGTCACTCGTACACATCCCTCGATTTAACCTCCGCATGAGCCAATAAACCTCTGACTCATGTGTAATTGAGTCCTTTTTGAGCTCAACCTTTTTTTTATTGTATGTCGTGAGATGCTCGTACATCTCATAAAACTTCACTTCAGGAGAAGTAGTGGAATTTACAATTTGGCATTGACTCCTCAAATTCTATGCAGAGACGCATTATTGGCCTCCAATATAATATGAAATGAGATAGTATTTTCTATATATTTAAATCCTACCAAATTCCTAAGAACACCCGCCCTAAACCAATAATATGAGTATTCTTATTGGAGATCCTTCGAGTCCGAGACACCTGTCGGACAAAAGGCAAATCAACCCAATTACTTGAAGCCACAACAGTTCACGAATAATTAAAATACTGAATATATATTTTGTAAAAAATATTAAAAATCTTATATAATATTCAGAAAAATATTTTATTATTATGATATATATTATTTTAAAATGATAGAAACAACATACAAGAGCTAGAATCTTCCTACAATAATTTTTTCGGTGGAGCACATGTTACAATAAAAAACTATATATTTTTAAAAATTTCAAATATAAAAAGTTAATTAAAATTTATGGAATAATATGAGCCAATGGTGAGTATTGAATGGAAAAAAAAAAAGCTAAATAAATATTTTTGATTAAAAAAAAACAAAACTAAAGTGATGACTCAGACTCCCACTGTAGTCACAACTCACTCACACATATGAGATACTTCCCCTAGAATTCCACATGGCTTCTGCGTCTCTCTCGTCTTACAATACAAAGAAACTGACAGAAGAAACCCGAAGAAACCCGAAGAAACCATTAATAATACATTACATATCCCTTTGCGAATTAAAACCAAAATTATCTCAGATGAAAATCAGCGAGAGTCAGAAATAAAGACTAAACCAAACCCATTTGTTTGAATTTGTTGTGAAAGCAGAGATGGTGGAAGTGGATAATGTGAAGAAGATGGTGCTGGAATGGGTGCTGGAGTCTACAGGAGGGGACATTGCAGGGAAAATGGGGCATATTTTGGGGCTAATCAGGCTCTTCTTTTTGGTGCCATTTCTCAGAATTTGTGTGAACATTTGCTTGTTCATGTCACTTTTGTTGTCTCTGGAGTGGCTTCATTTGATGATCGTGAGAGTTTTGGTGAAGCTGTTGGGGAAGAGAGCGGACAAGAGATACAAGTTCGAGGAGATTAAGGATGATTTGGAGGGTGGGAGTGAAGCCTTCCCTTTGGTTCTTGTTCAGATACCCATAGCCAATGAAGTTGAGGTCTGTAATGTTTTTATTTATTTTTAACCCTCTCATTTATGGTTTTTTTTTTATAAAAAAAATAATTTAAAATATAACATGATTCTTATCTACTATACTTTTTTTTTGTTATCATCAAAACTTATGTAATTGTATTGTCTCACTTCTCACAACACACACACACACATATATATATAATATCCGTGAGAACCTACTCATTTTTATTGACCTGTTTTTTTTTTTCCTCGGAAGTAATATTTATTGACCTGGTTTTTAAAACGCATCGGTTGATTGTCATGATTCATGAAAGAAAATTGAAGGATAAATAAATAAGAAAATTTAATTTTTATAGCTAAAGAAGTTATTACATAAAGTTGATTATTATCATGTAATAAATAATTAGTCAAGACGTCTTTTTGGAAAATGATTGAGGCAAATTCTTTTTTTTTTTTTTGGGGTAACAAAGGCAATATTTTTTTTTGTAAGTAAAAAAGTTTTTTCAATAATCACACTTGAAGTAGGAACTTGTAATGATGCTTCCATCCGTAACTTTCGGTTTTCTACTCGAGATCGCCTCTCTTGGTATTTTTTTTAAAAAAATTTTTTATGTTGTTATTATGATGAATTTGTTGATAATACCCATGTGACACCATTAAAAAAATTATTATTATTATGAATAAAATGTGTAATTAATTAAGAATTTGTGTATTGGGGTAGGGCAGGTTTACAAGCTTTCAATTGGTGCAGCGTGTAAGCTCTCGTGGCCTACAGATAGGCTAATAATTCAAGTTCTCGACGACTCTTCCGATCAAACAACCAAGGTACATTATTTACATATATATATGCTTAATCTTCCCTATAATTGTCGTCTAATTTTTGAAACAATTAAAGAAACATTATCACAATTAATAAAACTAATCGGGTCAATCTCATGGCCCATGGGGTTCGCTTTTGAGTGATACAAATAGTGTTTGCAAATACTTAAAAAATTATTATGGATTTTTTTTAATTACAAAATTTGAGCATTTGCCTATAAATACGTACGTCTTCCAACGTACGTGTTCATATATGCTGAATATTTCCTATAATTTTCTACTAATTTCTGAAACAATTAAAGAAACATAATCCCAATTTAAAGTATGAAAATATTTTTTTTGGTCTATTAACTTGCCCATGTTTTGGTTTTGGTCCATTAACTTTTTAAATTTTGGTTTTGGTACACTAAATTTTAATTTTCAATGATAATGGTCCAACTGCACACGTGTCAGCTAGACATTGACACACGTCAGCATTTTCCGGGTGACGTGTGCAGCTGACATGTATGCAGTTAGACTAAAATCACTGAAAATTAAAAGTTAGTGTACCATAACCAAATTGAAAAAAGTTAATGGACCAAAACAAAAACATGGACAAGTTAATGGACAAAAAAATGTATTTCACCTCTAAAGTATTTGGGTCATTCTATGTGTTGTCAACGAAATTCGGAGTTGACTTTCTTTGTAATTTTTTTATTTTTACAAAATTTTCTTTTTAAGCATTTGCAAACACTACCATGGTTCTCCTACGTTGATTTCTGAAAACAGCAAACTTTTCTGGTGCCGCATACAAGTGATTGGAAGTTTTTTTGACGGATTATATCAAAATCAGACAAAACCCGCATAATGTTTGTAAATATTTTCTTGATTTTTCACTTTAGACAAAAGCAACATTTGTATTTATTTTGTCATTACATTTCCTTTTCTGTATTGTTTTTTAGGGTCTAATTGAGAAAGAATGTACTAGGTGGGAAAATGAGGGCATTAATATTAGATACCAACCCAGAGACACGAGGAAGGGTTACAAGGCAGGAGCTCTTAAAATGGGCATGGAGCAAGATTATGTCAAACAATGTGAATATGTTGCCTTATTCGACGTCGATTTTCAACCCGAACCGGACTTTTTGAGGCGAACCATTCCATTTCTCGTGCACAACCCTGAACTCGGCCTTGTACAAACTCGTTGGGGATTTGGTAAGTTGATGGAGTCTCTAAAATTTAGAGAAAATAAATTTTTTGATGTATTAACCTGTTCCATGCATTTTTTGCTTGTTGTTTCATTTATTTTCAAAAGTTAGTTTTTGATTTACTAAATTTTGGTTTTCGGTTATTTTAGTCCAACTACTGATGTGACACTTTAAAATGATTATCTGACATACACTGAAAAATGCTGACATGACAAACTATACAAAAACCAAATTTGAAAAATTAACATACCAAACCAAAAATGGACAATCATTTTCTCTAAAATTTAACCAAACAATGTATCATACGATAACTTATAACTAGATCATGAATATTTTCTTTCCTGAATCGTGATTCATTTGGACGCACATGGAGGGTCACTTATATTTTTGTTTCGTTTTGTTTTTTTTTGTTTTTGTATTTCAGTTTGTTGTTTATTACAAATTTTTGAAAAAAAAAAATCTTTGGCTATTTTTCAGTGAACGCAGATGCATGCTTGTTGACAAGAATGCAGGAAATGTCGTTGGACTTCCATTTCACATTTGAACAAGAAGTGGGTTCATCTGGTTATGGATTTTTCGGATTCAATGGTAAGTATTTATTTATTGCTGCCTTTTGATATGCATTAGGTAAATCTTCGAACTAACGTAATAACCTGCAAACTAAGTTAGTCACGTAAAGCGTACTGAGCCAAAGTGTTGGTAACATCTGACCACGCGTCAAATGTTTATCTACTCTACCAACTTGGACATTTTCTTGATGACGAATAGTTATTATTATTATTATATTATTATTAGGAAAAAAAATGTTTTTTAGTTCTTTATGTTAACCTTTTGTGATTTTGGTTCTTCCGGTTGTCAAATTTCAATTTCGTCTATTATCTTTTGGTAATTGTAGTCACTGTTCTGATGTGACGTTTATGTGAAACTTATGTAATAATGACGTGTTCGTGATATATGTAGTGTCACATCAACAATTACGATGAAAAATGACTAAAATTGTAAAAAATCGAAAGACGCAGGACTAAAACTTAAATACTATAACATTGAAGAGCGAAATCACAACCAAACAAATCTACATGACCAAATAAACAATTTTTTCTTATAATTATTATTTTAGGAAGATTGATTTTTAATTTGTTTATACTTGAGTCTCGAACCTGAATTATTCAATTCAATAATGAACAACTATGGTTATTATTAATTATTAATTATTAATGTGGAAAGATATATGGGTGACTGTTGGTTATTATTAATTAATGTGGAAAATAATTAATCTAAGTTGTTATAAAAATCAATTGAAGCCCATTACAAACCATCATGATTACACATAATTTTATAAGAAAACAAAATGCAAATTTGGACCTATAAATTTCTTTGCGATTTTGGTCTTGTAATCAAGAAGTTAATGCTTGTGAATTTTATTTTTTGCAAGGAGAATTGCGTGTAGTAAAAGGATAAGATTTTCAGGAGTACGGATTTATAAGGAGGTCCTTCGCTCTTTTAACTTTTGCAGGGAGCATATACATGATATGCCCTTTTGTCAAACGTATATATATTCAGTGTTATAATATGACACAACATTTGAACCTCGTAAATTCTAATTTTTCGAATAGATTTTATACACTCAATCTTAGGTAGTGTTTGCAACCTCTAAAAATAAGTGATTATGGAGATTTTCTTAACAAATTTGTGAAGAAAATCTTTATAATCACTTATTTTTAAAGGTTGCAAACACTACTTTAATGTAGTACGAGTAACATAATGTTGAAGTATAAATAACATTGTCTCTCATAAAAATATGTTATGATTCCTATTCTTTTAATGCATAAAAATTAACAACCACAGGAAGTGCTGGAATATGGAGAATTAAGGCAGTGGATGATGCCGGTGGGTGGGATTGGAGAACCACAGCGGAAGACATGGATCTTTCTGTGCGGGCTGCACTTGAAGGCTGGGAATTTCTTTACCTAGCAGATATTCAGGTTCATACATACATACATACATACATTTTTAACATATTTTAATTAATTTTTATCTTGTTTCTTACACATTAATAAAAGAAAATGTCATACCCTGCACCTCAAAACAGGGGGTTGGGTTGAAAATTTCTGAATCTACAATAGTGAGCTGACCCGTTTTACTAGCCCGTTTTGCTGGGTATTTATGTTTATCCAAAATAACATAGCAACCATAATTTACACACACAGAGAAGGTGGTGTTTGGATTGGATATGTTTTTGTTGTTTAGAGAAATATCACCGTAAACTTCAAAATCCACTCTTTCCATGTCTATATAGTAATGTTAACTAGGATGGATCAAGTCCACCGAATAATGAAGTCATTTGAAAGGCATTCTATTTTATATAACTAATGTGTAATTTGTAAATAAGTAGCGCATGAATTTAGTATTTGATCTATTGTTTCATTGCTAATCATAAAATACAATCAAAATCCATGTATTTGAAATCATTCGATCCAAATGCAACCTCAATGATGAATTACAAAACAGGTGAAAAGTGAGCTTCCCAGTTCGATTAAAGCCCACCGTTCTCAGCAGCATCGATGGTTTTGTGCTCCACCCAACTTGTTCAGGGCCACTTTCGTTCAAATGGCTATTAGCAAGGTTTGTTTGTGCTCTCGATAAATTACTTCTAAATCTAGCAATTCAACGGGCCGGCATTTTCGTAAAATAAATCACAGGCACATTCTCAAATTTAGGTTCTATTTGGACAAATACCGTTTTTATAAAAATGTTTCTTTACAAAATTTTTATAAAATGTTTAATTCTGTAAAAATATTTAACATTTCTAAAGTAATGTATTTTGAGTTTTATCAATGTCTTACATTCTAAAAAACAACTTTTAATTGTTCTTTAAAAACTATATTTTATTGTGTGGTAATGTAATTTTACAGAAGGTATCATTAAAGAAGAAGCTTTACATGATCCTGAGTTTCTTCTTTGTCCGAAAGATCATCGCCCATGTCTTCGTATTCTTGTTTTATTGTGTGGTTTTGCCATTGACGATTTTGTTCCCGGAAGCTGTCGTTCTCCGGAAAGACGGAACCATTGTAGCTACTTGTATCATCGCGGCGATTAACACACTTGCTGGAACTCCAAGGTATGATGGTATAACTATAAATAGAGTATTCGTTCGTTTGCTTCTTAATTAGTACTTCTTATCCCACTAATGGTTTTATTTATAAAAAAGTTTCTTGCAGAATGAAACGCCAAAACTGAACACTTGAAAAACTTCCTATCTAATGAATAATATATTTTGGGTGATGCTACATGTACACGGAGAGTTACACGTTGGGTTATACGTTGCACTTGAAATTACATAAATATCCTTAATGTAATTTGAAAAGATTTTTTTCAAATCAAGTGGAGGGATAATTTTGTAATTTTATATATAGTATGTAACTCAATGTGTAACTTAATGTGTACATGTAGCATTTCTCATATATTTTTCAAACGTAACCCGATTGACCCTATAAAATTGTCCATTAACTTCTCCATAATTTTCAGGTCACTCCATCTTATTTTCCATTGGATCCTTTTCGAAACCGCCATGTCTTTCCTTCGATTCAAGGCTGTATTCGTCGGGTTATTCCGAGCTAAAGGTGTCAACGATTGGGTTGTGACCGAGAAGCGTGGAGAGTACTCACTTAACAATAAAACCAAAATCGATTCAACTGCACCAAAACACAATGGAGTACGGGCCAAATCCTTGAAAGACAGGTGCATGCTTTTTATTTATAACTATGTAAATAAATCATTTTTACATTTTCAATTGGTGTTATTGATATGCAAATCTATATTAGAAAATATATAGTTAGTTGATAAATTTCTCCCATGTTCCAGAATATTGCTACCGGAGCTCGGGATCGCGGTGTTTCTATCAGCATGTGGATGCTATGGCTTCTTGTATGGAAAAGAATACTATTATTACGTATACATGTTCCTGCAAGTAATCTTCTTCACACTGTTTGGAATTAGCTGCTTCGGCCTCAAAAATATGCGATGATCATTATCGTAGCATACGCGATATGATCCTAGAAATTAAACATGGTGGCATGCTGTTTGAGCTGATGGATTTACTTATATCAGTAGATTTAATTTATGGCCGGAAATAAATATTGAATATGGTTATCAAGAATGTATTATGTGATGTAATTTATATCATTTGTATTAATTAGTTGCTTAAATAAATAATAATTATTTTTTATTACTTGAGGTTTAATCATCATATATTGTGATGCTGGTTAATTGATCAAGGTACATCACGATCCAGGAACTTAATTTATTCACCGCAAATAGTAGATATCTGTTACGGCAATTGGCTAAGAACTTAGTCGAATGTCATGTCACCGTTCTGATTAAAAAAAAATTGACGATTTATTTTACTAATATCAAAATTTTATTTAACTGATAGATTTCAAAATAAATCAATGTACATGATGATTTTTGACGCCTCATAAATATTTGGGTCTGGTTCGATCCAAGCCAGATCAAAAAAAATAATCCAAAATCATCAAATTTCATCATATGTCAAGGCTCTGTGAGAGTTTTGAGAATAGAAGGTTGTATTTTATTCATCATATGTACGGAAATATATATACAATTCAACGGAGGATTGACTAAGTTAAGCTAATGATATGCACAATAATCTTCTAATATATACAGGTAAATACAATGCAAGGAATCATGGAGTAAATCATAGAGAATCATTGGCGAGATTCCTGAGATTTGCTTACATGCCCCTCAATATGGAGGTTCCAAAGAAACACCAATCTTGCTAGCTAGAGACCGCAGGCGTGTGCCGGATAGTGATTTGGTAAGTGCATCAGCAAGTTGATCAGCAGAGGAGACATGTGAAATCCGTAGTTTGCATTGTTGAACCAAGTTTCGAACAAAATGATAATCTAAGGCAATGTGCTTCATGCGAGAGTGGAATACAAGATTGGCACAGAGATAGGTAGCACCAATGTTGTCACTATAGAGGACTGGAACTTGAGGAAGTGAGATGCCCAGCTCAGAGAGAAGCGAACAGAGCTCCGCAGCTCTCGTGGCAATGGCACGATACTCAGCTTCAGTGGAAGAGCGAGCAACCGTGTGTTGCTTCTTTGAGCTCCAAGAAATAGGGTTCGAACCAAGAAAAATAATGTACGCTGCTGTAGAACATCGGTCATCCGGATTACCTGCCCAATCAGAGTCAGTGAGGCCATGAAGGGACAGAGAGGTAGAGGGACGAAGATGAAGCCCATAGTCCAAAGTCCCTTTAAGATAACGAAGTAGACGTTTCACAGCACCCCAATGGTGTTCAGAAGGGAAGTGCATGAATTGAGACAACTTGTTGACAGCAAATGCAATATCAGGACGAGTGAGAAGCAAATATTGTAGGCTGCCAACCACTTGGCGATATTTGGTAGCATCAGATGGAGGTGCCCCATCATGAGAAGAGAGCGTGAAACCAGTGGCAAGTGGTGTATGCACCGGCTTAGCATTCTGCATGTTGAAACGGGCCAGAAGATCGATGGCATACCGCCTTTGGGAGAGAACAAGACCAGACGAGCGGGAGAGAACTTCAACTCCAAGAAAATAAGAGAGAGAGCCTATGTCTTTGACAGAAAAGCGAGACGCCAACTTACAAATAATTTCATCAACGAGCGCCGCATTGTTGCCTGTAATAATCAAGTCATCAACATATACCAGAAAATAAACAGTAGATTCTGGAGATTTAAGAATGAATAGGGAGGCATCTGAACGAGAATTCAAGAATCCAAGTGTGAGAAGATAGCGGCTCAGTTCGTGATGCCACGCACGAGGTGCCTGTTTGAGACCATAGATAACCTTATTGAGCTTGCACACATAATTTGGAAAATTGCTATCAATGAAGCCAGGCGGTTGAGCCATAAAAACCTCATCCTCAAGAGAGCCTTGGAGAAAGGCATTATTAACATCAAGTTGTCATAGACACCATCCATGTTGAACCGCAAGACTAAGAATGACACGAATGGTAGTTGGCTTAACCACCGGACTGAATGTGTCACGATAGTCAATGCCAGGACGTTGATGAAAACCTTTGGCAACAAGTCGAGCTTTGAACCTATGAACCAGACCTTCAGGAGTACGTTTAATGCGAAATACCCATTTGCAGCCAACAATATTTTGAGTGTGGTGAGGAGGAACAAGATCCCAAGTCCCATTGCTCAAGAGAGCATCAAATTCATCGGACATGGCAGACCGCCAGCGAGAATCACGAAGAGCCGAGGTGACACAAGTAGGTTCCTGATCAAGAGAAGTTTGGGAGGTGTGAAGAGAGTATTTGGGGTTTGGTTTGGTAATGTTGTTTCTGGAGCGAGTAGTCATGGAATGTGTGGGGGCAGGGGGGACGGGTTGTGAGGTAATAGGAGTGGGAGGTGGTGAAGTATCTGCTGACAGGGTGATCTGCATGGCCGGGGATGGAAGAACCATGGAGAGCGTCAAAGCCACATCTGGAGAGAGCTGGGACACAGACGGCACAAACATGGGTAAAGAGGAGTTGGTAGGATAAGTGTTATAAGGAAAAATTGACTCGACAAAGTGAACATGGCGAGAGACCCTGAGTGTGGATGAAGAAATATCGAGACACAGGTAAGCACTTTGGGAGAGAGAGTAGCCCAGGAAAACACAGGGAGAGGACTTTGGCGCTAGTTTGTGGGGCGCATAAGGACACAACCAGGGGTAGCACAAACAGCCAAATTCACGTAATTTAGAAAGGTTGGGAGGCCGATGAAAAAGTTTTTCGAAGGAAGAGAGCATAGAGAGATTGTGTTTGGGCATGCGATTGATTAAGTATGTGGCGGTGGCAAAAGCAAATGGCCAGAAGGTGGAGGGCAGGGAGGCTTGGTGAAGGAGTGTGAGGCCAGTTTCCACAATGTGACGATGACGACGCTCTGAGTAACCATTATGTTCAGGTGTATGGGGTGGGGTAATGAGGTGGGAAATACCATGGTGAGCTAGAAGAGGTTTGAGTGAGATAAATTCACCACCATTGTCGGTATAGAGAGTGATAATTTTGTGATTAAAGTAGGATTCAACAAGAGATTTGTAATCTTTAAAGACTTGAAGAATATCGGATTTGCGGCGAAGAGGATATAACCAGATGTATTTAGTATGGTGGTCCACAAAAATAACGTAATATTTATAGCCATCCATAGAGAGAACGGGGGATGTCCAAACATCCAAGAAAATGAGTTCTAAAGGATTAGTGGAAGTAAGAGATGAACGCAAAAATGGAATTTTATGACTTTTATTAATATTGCAGGAGTTACAAGGAAAATTGAAACAAGAACTGATAGGGGCGGGGAGATTTTTAGAGGACACTAAGTGACACACAATCTGAGAGGAGGGATGACCAAGACGAGCATGCCACATCGCAGCAGACACAGAAGAAGCAGGAAAGGCAGACGGCAAGGGAGGAGGAGAAGTAGAAAGTGGCCAAACGTAGACTCCATGCTTACTCCGTCCCATGAGAAGCAAATTCCCCGTGCTGAGATCCTTCACCTAAAAACCCGTAGAAAGAAAGGTGATAGAGATATTGTTAGTGCGACATAGTTGGGATACAGATAATAAATTTTTTGTCATAGAGGGAACACATAAAACATGAGTGAGGGAAAGGGGTGTAGATAATGTTGTTAAGACAGCAGAACCAATATGGGAGATGGACAAACCAGATCCATTGCCCACTACGATGGAGTCAGGACCATCATAGGGAGAATGGAGTGAAAGATTGGCAAGATCGGTAGTAACATGGTGAGAGGCACCTGAGTCTAAGAGCCATTCGGTGGGAGTGGGTATGGCCGTAGGGTGTGAGGCCGTGTGAGCCTGAGGACCAGCATAGGCCGGACGTGAGGCACTAATGGGTGACTGGGGAGAGCAAGGAACATACTGAAACTCGGGGCAGCGTTTGGCAGAGTGACCAGGTGTACCACACAGTTGGCAGCGACCCAAGTATGGTTTGGGAGCCGAGGACGATGGTGGGGGTGCTGGACGAGGGGTCCATGAACCAGAGGGGCGGATGTCACGAGAATGAGATTGAACAGTAGGACGATGGGGACTTGGGGTTGCAGGCTTTGAAAGAGTGGGTGCCCGGTTAGCCAACTTGTGGCTAAGGGCTTTTGTGACTCTATGTATAAACAATCTTTTGTTTAATATAATTTACACTTTTATAATGGCATTGACTTTATCTTTCTTCATAATGTTATATTATGATATACTATTGTTGTTTTGATAAAAACCTTGAATATACTATAGTGTATGTAAGATGTGGTAGCACATGGGGATGACTATCATGAAACACATCTTATAGTCACTGTATATTCTAAACAGTTCCTAGTCAATTGAGCCGTCCGCAAATAAGGATAAGGATCGCTCGAGATTGAGACTAGCATTTGCGATGCCGAGTACCACGTTTCATTGGTATGGAACATAGAGATGTTCAAAGTATGCAAATGAATATTCATATGATGAATGATCGAACTACCCTATCCGCACTTTCCAAGTGGTTATCATTTATCGAGTGGATAAAGTCCGCGGTTTTGGTTGTACATGATTAGTCCTTATTACTTGAAACATCATTGAGGCTCTATAAGCTAGTACTGTACTTTGACTCGTTTACCGACTCTATTGGGGTCATCAGGTGTCGGGATTGGGTACAGTTACAACACATATAGGAGTCGATGCTTTGTTGTCAAGGATTCACCACATACTCGCGAGTGTGGATATCCTATGCGATCTGAGGACATATTAGTGTGAAGAATCTCTGGCCAGAGTACATGATGTGTTTTAGGTTACTTGGTGTTCCTAGTAACACATGCGATTTTATTTTTACTTGAACAAATTTAATCGTAAAAGTTTTGATACCCATATATGGAATCGTTCCATATAATAAAATAAAATTTTTAAACTTCCGATGTACCGGGTATCAATTCTTAATTGATCTGAACACGTTTTCCAACAGCCTTGCTGAATCGGGAGGCGGAGTACGCTGTAGATGGGCCAGAGGGAACTTGTTTGGCCGTGAGGAGAATTTGGGCTTCAAAATTGAGCAATTTTTCATGAAGCTCATCAAACGTGATAGAGGTATCACGGGCTTGAATAGCAAATGAAAGTTCTTTGTAGTTCTCATCAAGTTCATTAAGAATTTTGAGAGTTAGATCTTCCGCATCCACCGACACATTCATGAGAGCAAGCGCATCAACGCGGGCTTTGATGCCTTGAAGAAATTCTGTGATGGTCTTCGTGCCTTTCACTGGATTAGAGAGATGAGCTTTTAGTTGCATAATGCGACCCCGACTTGGAGCGGCATATGTTTTGGCAAGCGTAGCCCAGGCCTCGGCAGACGTATGAGATGTGGCGATGAAAGGAATGAGAGTGGGCGACAGAGCACCGATAATTGCATTGAGAAAGAGTTGATCTTGCCTAATCCACAGGTTGTAGTTAGGATTGGGAGTCTGGACATCGTTGGTGGTGATGGTGGAAGATGGGCAGATTTTCGAGCCATCAACAAAACCAAGTAAATCGTATCCAATAAGGAGCGATTGAAACTGGAGGCGCCAAGCAGAGTAGTTGGTAGATGTAAGTTTCAGAGGGGCGTGAGCAGCAATGTTGAAAGATATGAGAGGAGAAGCAGTTGTGGTGGGAGAGTTTACAGCAAGGTTAGTAACGATGGAGGCCATGGAAATAAATGGAGATCGAAGGTGGCGTGAGCCTAATGGTGTTTTGATACCATGTTAGAGTTTTGAGAATAAAAGGTTGTATTTTATTCATCATATGTACGGAAATATATATACAATTCAACGGATGATTGACTAAGTTAAGCTAATGATATGCACAATAATCTCCTAATATATACAGGTAAATACAAGGCAAGAAATCATGGAGTAAATCATAGAGAATCATTGGCGAGATTCCTGAGATTTGCTAACAGGCTCAACCCAGGAAAAAGCTCATTCGACCATGCCCTATGTAGCAGTCCAAGCTAGAAATTAAAGGGTCCGTTCAAGACAAAGGGAAGAGCTCATTGTGCGAGCCCTAACACCTGGATCCATTGGGCCAGAGCTAGGAATGGGCCATATAGAGGCCCGACACATGGAAGATGTGGTAATCGGAAATATTTGGAGATTTTTAACAGATAAGGATAAGCTACAACAAATTCGAAATTTGGTCAAATATTAAGTTGGTTCAAGAGCCCTAGCTGCTCTAGTCTCCTACCTTGGGTAGAATTTCGCCATAACAAGGGTTTTATTGCAACAAGATAATTCACTCCTAAAGCATTTATAAATACCAGGTATTTCTTATGGTTTAACACATTCACTTACTTTTATTCTCGTTTTATTGCTCTCTTTATATTCTGAGCATTGACCTAGGCATCGAAGGGGTCACACCGAAAACACTTTCGACACCCCCTAACCTAGCTTCCGTCTGTGCAGAGCCACGTCATACCCGAATCAACCCGCTTTTGGAGAGATTTGAAAATCCGCTCCACCAAACCGAACTAGAAGTAAATTTTTGGTATCATCAATTTCGACAATCTTTCCACAATAAATAATAACTCAACACATGTCTACATGTATATTGAAACTGATACGCACTTGACTCTAAATATGGACCAAAGCATGTTAGAACATCAACTCTAAGAGTGGGCTAGAAGGGGAATAATAATAACAACCTGACACAAGAAGACATCACAGAGGCCCATAAGTGAAGGAAACTGGTCAGTCTATGCTGCCCTTAGGGTTGTCTATCCTAAGGGCAGATCAACTGCCACAAATCATCTGCAGTTGATATGCCCTTAGGGAGCCAACCCTAAGGGTAGCATAGACAAAAGCAAAAGAACCAGAAATTAGGGGTGAGATCGGGCAGGAACTTGTCTCGTAACCTCTCTACCCAATTTTCATCCCAATAATTTTTTTCATGTTCGAAATTTTTCAAATTTTATTTTTCAAAATATACTATTTAGAAATTTATACGTCTAAATAAAAAAAATTAAATATTCAATTATTATATGAAATATTAGGGATAATGCTTCAAGATTTTTGCAGAAAACTCCCAAAAAAATATACTATATTTTAATAATTTTTTTTTAAAAAAAAACTATTTAAAAATTTATATTTTTAATTAAGAAAAATTCAACTAGAAATATATAAGTGCATAACAAGATCATTACATATCTTTATAATTAAATTTGATGATCATAAAACTCTAAGTATCGTACACAATAACTAAGATTAGACAATTTTTTTGCATAAAATTTGTTGTTTTTTACAACCCAATTTCACATCAAAAATTGTAATTAACATATATGAGAATTTTGTATTTTTGAATTTTTTTTCGAAAAAGAACATCGACTATGCGCTAGATAATTATTATTTTATAAAATATTTAGGTTACAAATTATATTCAAATTAAAGTCAACAATATATTTTGTTAAATATATGATGGACAAATTTCTTCTATTATTCTGTAAATAATTTTAAATATGAATTAATCAAATTATTAATATTTTAAAAAAATATAAAAAAAATAAAATTTTATTTCGTGAGGCTAATATTCGATTATTTCAATAAGGCATAATTATGTGAAATAAGTCCATATTTATTTATGTACAGGCTGAAGCCCAATAAAACAAGTAACCCAATATGTTAATAAATTATTAATAAAATTTATTTAAAATATTAGGCCAGATCGGGAATCCCGTCATGAAAATGATTTAATTTCGACCCTTCTCTTGATATCAATCGTTAAGGAAAAATTCTCGAAATTTGGGTTGGAAAAAATTCGGGTTGAAATTTTTTTGGGACTAAAATAGGATGAGATTTGAGAAGAGTCGGGATTATGGAGAAATTTTTTCATCCTTAACAAAAATAAAGAATCAACAGAAGAATGGATTCAACAATAACCAAAATCACCGTTCTAGACAATGCAAGCAACCCACGTTTCCACATGGGGAAAATTCACCCTACATGTACAGGAAATGTCCAAATATTGTATTTAAAGGTTAAAATTTATCAATATATGTGGAGTCCACGAAAAAAAAAAATATGGACTCCACATGTACTGATAAATCTACACATTTGGATATACATGTAGGATCTAATTTATCATACATTAACGGGAGATTATGTCACGCTAAAGCATACTTTGCACATATTGTGAACTTGAACCTCAATAATATTTCAATATTGAACTTGAACCTCCATAATCCAAACTCCAATTGCATTCCATATGCCAATTTCGAAAAACACACTGCATGAAAAATAAACCCCACGAAGTTGGGTATATAAAGTTCAACCAACTATAAGAAAAACAAAACGAAAGAAAATATGAGTGCAGGAAGGGTCACGAGGATTTACGAAAGAGGAATTGCTGAAACTCAAATTATTCAAATTATAGAGTGAATGAATAATTTTATCGATTTAAAGAATAGAAAAAACGACAATTGACATATCATAATAAATATATATTGGCAAATTGCACATATAATCCAATATAAATCCTGGGTTTGTTGATAATTCATGTGAAAGTTTTAGCTTCTTATGCAATATACGTAGATAAATAATGTTTATGTGACAACTGATAAGAGTCCAAGTGCTTAAATGAAAATGGAAGTACCAAAAAGAGCAAACAGGGAGTCTCGAAGAATTACTAGACTAATTTTATGGCATAATGATTTTGTTAAAAGATTGAGTGCAATTGAAGGAGCTTTATAGATTGAGTTGTAATTGTAATTAGTAAGACCCAAAATCAATAAGGCCCAATAAACTAGCATTTATAAATAAAGGCTTTCACATTAATTAACCAAAAAAAAAAGAAAAAAAAAAAGAAAAGAAAGAAAAACTCATTTAGCTCACTTCTCTTCTCCTTCTTCTCGTAATCTCTCATTCCTCTGTCCTTCTCATTCCGTATCAACTTTGGTGGATATGTGTGATCCTCATCATTGTGCATAAAGAAGCATTATACAATATAGTATATGTATTGTATAAATACAAATTACCAAAATAATCATAAAATTTTTTATTACTGGATAAAAATAAGTGTATATATATATATATATATATAACGGCAATATATTTATAGATATTTAAATAATAATAAGAATTTTAAAAAAAAAATTAAAAGCGAAGGGCACTCTTACTATCAAAAAAGGCTTTTGCTCTGTTTCTGAAAGAGCTCCTCCCACTATGGGAGGAGGATAGAAGCTCTTTCACAAATGATACGTAAGCCCAATGGCAACTCAAATAGATGTAATTGGGGATGTCTTTAGACCAGTTGCATAAGACATATGAACGTTATTGACTAATAATGTCTCGGTATCAGCCATAATAAAGTGTTTAAGATCTCTCAATTTCTAGCCTCTCCTTCTTGCTTACCTAGCTCTTCTTAAGTTTTTTTTTTATTTATTCCGAACCCATAGGAATAAATACTAGGATTCACATTTCTCTTTTTTGGAATGAGAATGTTATGAAAGAGAGAGGTTTGAAACTCCAACCAGTCACCAAAACAAGCAATCCGCTTCGGTTAGGGGCGGCCTTGCCCAAGGGCGGACAGGCCCCTTGTCCAGGGCCCACTCATGGTGGGGTCCTTCATTTATTAAAATTTTTATTATATATATAATATATAATTATTATATATTAATTGTCCTATTAATTATTAAAAAAATATAATTATTATTATACAAAAATATCGCACGCCCAAAGCTATATATTCAAGTTTTGCTCTGTTCATCACATCTCATTATGGTATTGTTTGTCATTGAGCATCGCTCCGCATCGCCTTTCTGTGATCAATGATTTTCCTAGCCTCGAGTTCTTAGCTTGAGTTGTTTGAATGATTTTTTTTCTGCCTCTGGTTATGCTAAGATTTGATTTATGAGTCATTCAATTCAATTTTTATTTTATGTTAGATGTTAATATTTGTTGCTAATTTTATGTAGGGGTTGAAAATTCGTGGATTGAGAGCACAATAATTTATACCTAATTTTGAAAATCGGGTTTTTAGTTTAATTTTGAATAGCTAAATTAACTATTTATAAATTGAATTTGTACCTGAACTGTAAGTGTGGATAATTTATTGAAATTTTATTATGGAAAATTCATGATTAAGAAAATATGAAGGATAATTTTGTATAAATAAATTATATCTATTTTTTCAAATTAATGTAAGAGACCTTCTGTTCTAAACTTCGTCCGGTACCTCATTTTTCTTAGAACTGCCCCTGGCTTCGGTAGTGGCAGTAGCTTCAAAGGAATTGGTAGTATATCTTGAATAGGAAAGCATTCAATGTATGAACTCAACCTATGTTCAAGAGCTTGAACAATGAAGTGAAAGTAATTAACTTGATCATTTTAATGAATGGATAAAAATTACCTTTTATCTTCTTTATCAATAAAAATGATAATAACTAACTTGGTCATTTTAATGAATGGACAAAACTACGCATCATCTTCTTTATTCAATAAAAATGATAATAAAAAGTTATTTTAGAAAATTCTAAAAATTAATAATTAATATGTTAAAAATATTAAAAAGTAATTAATTATGTTAAAAATATGTGTACCCAAATTATCAAGTGCGTTGGTTGCTAGTATAAATTATATTCAATAATTTATCTTAGACTTCTTTTGAATTTTGAAAGAATATTCGGTAATCACGGTGAACTTCAAAAGTCACTTTTTGAAACAATTTTTTTAATCCTGTAAACACGACCATCATTTTGTGAGTACGGAGTTAGTCTATGCTATACTGGAAGTGTTTTTCCTCCTATTTCAATACCATTAGATCATGTGAAACTCTTATATTTTTATGGAAATTGACATGTGTGTTAATGATCCAATGACTGACATTTGACCACATCATGGGGGGAGAAGTACTCCAGGTGTAGCATAGAATAATCCTTGTGACCGCATACAGTTCGATTTGAATAAATCAAATTTTTTTTTTGGAATATTGTTGTTATTGATTGATTTTATAATTTCCAGTATTCTAGGGGAATCACACATCTTGATTGATCTTGCTAACTATTTTTCTTGATATAATTAGGTTAATCAAATAATTAAACGTTTTTTTTTTATTTTTCGTATAAGTTAATAGAGGTTAATGAGATTGGTACGTGTTTAATTTCCCTAATATTAATTACTTGATTTCATTTTTTATAAATTTTTATTATTTTAAAACCCAAACACACGCTAATACACACATATTTACCAGCACATTACAGAACACATGGATACGTGTGATCCGTTAAAGTTATCAATTTTTTAAATTAAAACGATAAAAGATACGAGAGAAGATGACAATATTTGTCAAATATGGGATTGAGGTTAAGGGTCATTTCGAGATTATGAAAAAGTTTCACAAATTACCAAGTACTTATGTTATATGATGAGCATCACTAAGTACGCGCCAACCATGGGCGTAGTGAGATATTCGCATGTATATTTTGTAAAACTTCGTGAGGGTTCGTTCGGTGTGCATATTAGTAATTTAGGTATAAATTATTTTATCTAATTTTACGTTTTTTTGTCATATTATTTATTTATCTATTAATTATTACATCAATTAAATTATTAATTATTTATCTTACATCAATCAAATCATTGAATTTAAATTATCATTCTACCATTTATAAATAATATTATTTATATTTTATTAATTATTAAAAGAACAAAATGTTAAATTACCATTTTTATATAAAATACAATCAATTATCAAATAAAAAAAAGGGAAAATTGCATATATATATCACCCCTGTGAAACCCGTGTTCGCTGATAACCCCTTGTCAAAATTTTTTTGAGCTAAAAACCCCATGTGTTTCCGGATCTGTAGCACGCGCACCCCTCCTGCTGTGTTTTGTGGCTCACGCGCTGATAGATGCGAAAATGCAAGGTTTTTTTTAAATTTGGTCCAAAATACCCTTAAATCATACCCATTCAGTTCGGCCATTGAACTCGTCACCTTCATCTTCTCCGATCACGACTCCGGCTAGCCGTATTTCCGACATTCCTTGCTTGCTTTAGACTCCTCTTCACATCTCCTACAACCCTCGACATTTTTCTCTTCATTTTTCCCCTCAATATGTCGAGCTACAGCTCCAATCTTACGTTGGTACTCACCACGAAGCCGACTAGTTTTCCTTAATTTCCGACCAACTCTGACCACCAGTCTTCCAAAGAAACCCCGATCCGTGACCCTCTTTTCCATACGAACAAACACACACACATCAATTTCCCCGATTCCTACGTCCTTTGGGAAGATAAGATATGGGCAATTTCGTCATTTTTATGGTAAAATTCTGAATGATATACGTGTGCTACAGATCCGGAAACACATGAGGTTTTTAGCTCAAAAATATTATACAAGGGGTTATCAGCGAACCCGTGATATCACAGGGGTGATATATGCAATTTTCCCTAAAAAAATTATAATATATCAATCAAATCAAATACTATAGTAACTATCATTTTTTATTTATTTTTATCACAAGATATTATTTATTTCTATATTATTTATCTTATCAAACACTTCAAACGGTACCTCAAAGCATTATTATCACGAGATATTCACGTGAACATTTCGACAGTACGTGGACAACCATGTGCGTCGTGAGATACTCGCATGTACATCTTGTAAAACATCATTTCAAAGTATTATTATCATGAGATGTTCGCATAAACATTTCAACGATGTTCGTGAAATGGCAAACAAGCGGTGAAAAGCATAACAATAAATAATTTATTTATATTTATATAATATTAAGGGAAAATTGTTTTTTTTCAATTATGTAGGTTTGTCACTTTGAGATTTTGGTCTTTTATGTTTCCAAATTTCAGTTTTAGTCGCTATCTTTATTATTATTTTTAGGAGTAATTTTAGTCTTTTCCCGATGTGCCGTTGATGCGGCACCAGGGGCGGCCCTCCCAGGGCCCCACCTTGATAAGGGCCCCCGATTGTTTTTAAAAAATTAGTATTTAAATTAATATTCAAATAAATTTAATTAATTAATAGTGATATAACAAAATAAAGAAATCGTGAATAAGTTTTTATGACAAAAATCTTGATCCAAATGAGTTAAATCACCACAAACTGTCATGGTTCACTAACTCTATTTAATTTCTATTTCTTTTCCTTATGCGGCCCTCCAACCAATTTAATCTATACACAAAAATTTATCGCATACCTCTGTTGTATCATAGATATATAGACATAATGTCAAGTTTTTCTTACTTATTATTAATTTATTAAAGCATATTGATTACTCATATTGCAGGTTGTGAAATTGAGTAATTTTACAAAATTAATGGTAGAATTTTTCTTTACATTTTTTCATTTATTAATCGATTGTTGCTTCATTATTTTATTAATTTATATTACACTAATTTATTATCTCTCTCCTATATATGTATATTTTTGTTAGTATTTGACTTCATTATTTAGTACTATTTTACATTGTTTACGAATTTAGTTAAATAGTTTCATTCTTGCACAAATATTCAGGGCGCATCCACACCCCCTGTGAAAAATCTAAAAGACATAAAATCCCCTGTGTAAAATTAATAGCATGTTAGACCCTATGTTTTAAAAAAATTATCATAAAAACTCCTATGAGAGGGTATAAATGTGCCCGAGTTTGTATAACATAGTGGTGAAAATATGCTACATTTTAAAAAACTGAGGGATGCAATGCCTATTAATATTTTTTAAGGGGTTTTATGCCTTTTAAACTTTTCACAGGGGGTGTGGATGCAATTAACCCCAAATATTCATCATAAAATCTCAAGAAATGAAGACTTTGTTTTAAAAAATGCAATGAGAGTGAATTCTAAATAATATTGGTTACATTATTAATGAAAAAAGATCATATTTTTAACTTCGTTTCGTATCACATTTTTCTCATGACCGTCCATATGTGGCACCAATGCCGTGCTGATATGGAGCTGACATGTAAAATATCACATAAGCATTTTTGAAGAAAAATACTAAAATTGCCAAAAATCGGAATATCATGGATTAAAACTGAAACATGAAAACATAAAGAAACGAAATCAAAAAGCGATAAATATACATTATTAAAATTACAATTTTCATAATATTAATATAATATAAACAATTATAAATAAGTGAACTGTGTGGAAGAGCCCCCTCAATAAAGGTTACACCCTATTGTATGTAGTAGGTGGACGAACTAGCGATTTTTCGAATTATTTTTATATATAATTATTTTATTGGAAAAAGTGTAAAATTTCCACCAAGTTCTCAGAAGAAGTTGTACAATTTATTACGTAAATATAATAATTATATCATTTGGCATCGGCTCATCAAATTCAATGTAGAGAGAGGCGTTATTGGGCCTCCAATATAATATGAAATGAGATAATATTTTATATGCATTTAAATCCAACCAAACTTCTAAGAACACCTAAACCAATAATACGATTATTCTTATTGGAGATCCTTCGAGTCCGAGACACCTGTCGGACAAAAGGCAATTAAACCAATAACTTGAAGCCACAAGAGTTCGCGTAGAATTAAAATACTGTTATATTTTTTAAAAAATATTAAAAAATTTATATACAAAAAACAATAATTTATTATTATGAGATATAATATATCATATTTTAAGGACCGTGTTTGCTTTTATTTATTATGTTTATTGAACTCTTACTTTTTGAAATATATACATATTTTTGAAAGAAAGTGTTTTATGTTAGATAGATCAATTATGTTTATATTTATAATAAAAAATAATTTTTTTAATGAGTAACTTAAAAAATAGTTGTCTCATAAAGTTGACTCGTGAAACAGTTTCACGTGAGTTTTTGTGTTTTCGAAATATAATCTCACATACAAATAGTTGTATGAAAGTATACTTGCTACTTTTGGAATTAGAAAATGAAACTAAAATCAGTTTTCTGGAAAAATAATAGAAACAACATATGTGATAAGGTGTGATTCAAATATGTAATAAAATCCAACGAAAGCAAATCACCAGTCTCTCACCCAATGTTTTAAGGGGAAAAAAATATTTGTTAGATTCTTGTTAAAATGTCCGAATTGAATTGATGGAATATATAACGCATTAATAATGGTCAATATTTTTCGGTCCAACACATGTTATGATAAAAAAAAAATTTATATATTAAAAAATTTTAAATATGAATAGTTATAAAAAAAAATTAAAATTTATGGAATATGAGCCAATGAGTGAGTACTAGTGAATGAAAAATATTTTGATTAAAAAAACCAAAAACTAAAGTGGTGACTCAGACTCACACATATGCCATAATTCCCCTAGAATTCCACATGGCTTCTCCGTTTCTCAATACAAAGAAAATGACAGAAGAAACCCAAAGAAGCCAATACATATTCCTCTGCGAATTGAAACTCAAAATATTTCAGATGAAAATCAATCAGCGAGAGTAGTCAGAAATAAAGACAAAACCAAATTAACCAGAGCAACCCATTTCTTTCAATCTGTTCTGAAAGCAGAGATGGTGGAAGTGGATAATATGAAGAAGGTGGTGCTGGAATGGGTGCTGGAATCTACAGGAGGGGACATTGCAGGGAAAATGGGCCAGATTTTGGGGCTAATCAAGATGTTTTTTTTTGTTCCATTGCTCAGAATCTGTCTGTACATTTGCTTGTTCTTGTCACTGTTGTTGTCTCTGGAGTGGATTCATTTGATGATCGTGAAAGTTGTGGTGAAGCTGTTGGGGAAGAAACCGGACAAGAGATACAAGTTCGAGGAGATTAAGGATGATTTGGAAGGTGGGAGTGAAGCTTTCCCATTGGTTCTTGTTCAGATACCCATAGCCAATGAAGTTGAGGTCTGTATTTTTTATTATTTATTATTTTTAACACTCTCATTTATGGTTTTTTGTTTGTGTTTTTTTTTAATAAAATTTTAGCCCTCGGTTTGTCAAAAGTTTACGAATTGAGCCTTTTACTTTTTATAACAGTCCGCCAACCTGGTACCCAGATTTTTATCTACTTGTTATCATCAAAACTTATGTAATTGGATCGATCGTCTCACTTCTCACAATATTGAGACAGATCAAAAATATTTTTTTTAATTTCACAGACCGGGTTTAACTTTACGGATATGGATATAGATTCGTGAGAACCTACTCATTTTTTATTGACCTTTTTTTTTTTCCTTCCTTGAAGTAATATTTATTGACCTGGTTTTTAAAACGCATCGATTGGTTGATTGTTATGAAAGAGAACTGAAGGCTTCTGGTTTGTTACCATTTAATAAATCGCGGGCTAATATGTAATATCTCATAAATTTTGAGGGAAATAACAAGAAAGTTTTTTTTTATATATATTTAAAGAAGTTATTAGTCGACGTCTTTTTGGGTAAAAAAGGCAAACAAATTTTTTTTTTTTTTTTTTTTTTGTAAGTAGAAAAGTTATTTCAATAATCACACTTGAAGTTGGAACTTGTAGTGGTGATGCTTCCATCCGTGACTTTCGGACTTTCGGTTTTCTACTCGAGATCGCCTTTCTTGGTATTTCTTTTTTTTTTTTTTTAAATGTTGTTATTATGATGAATTTGTTGAGAATACACATGTGACACCATTAAAAAATTATTATTATTATGAATAAAATGTGTAATTAATTAAGAATTTGTGTATTGGGGAAGGGCAGGTTTACAAGCTCTCAATTGGTGCAGCGTGTAAGCTCTCGTGGCCTACGGATAGGCTAATAATTCAAGTTCTCGACGACTCCTCCGATCAAACAACCAAGGTACTTGCCTATATATTAATTGTCGCCTAATTTCTGAAACAATTAAAAAGAAACATTATCACAATTAATAAAACTAATCGAATCACTCTATTTGAGGTAATGGGGTTCGCTTTTGAGTGATACATGACAGGTAGTGTTTGCAAATACTTTAAAAAAATGATTATGGATTTTTTTTATTACAAAATTTGAGCATTTGCAAAACACTAGCTACCATCTTCCCTCGTGTGTTGATTTCAGAAAACTTTCCGCCAAAACGTTTCTGGTTGGGCATATAAGTGATTGGAAGTATTTGCAAAAGAATATATCTAATTAAATCGGACAAAACCCACATAATTATTGTTTGTAAATATTTTCTTAGAGTTTTTCACTTTAGACAGAGTAAACATGGTACTTAAAGTTGTATTTATTTTGGCATTACATATTTATTTTGTAGGATATAATTGAGAAAGAATGTACAAGGTGGGAAAATGAGGGTATTAATATTACATACCAAGCCAGAGACACCAGAGAGGGTTACAAGGCGGGAGCTCTTAAAATGGGCATGGAGCAAGATTATGTCAAACAATGTGAATATGTTGCCTTATTCGACGTCGATTTTCAACCCGAACCGGACTTTTTGAGGCGAACCATTCCATTTCTCGTGCACAACCCTGAACTCGGCCTTGTGCAAACTCGTTGGAGATTTGGTAAGTCGATGGAGTCTGTAAATTTTCACCAAACGATACGATATTTTTTTTTTTGAATACGTATCTTATACGAAATTAGATCAACGAATATTTTTCTTTCCTGAATGGAGATTCGTTTTGACGCACATGGAGGGTCCCTTGGATTTTTGTTTTGTTTTTTCAATTTCCAGTTTGTTGTTTAATACGATTTTAAATATATTTATATATTTGGCTATTTTTCAGTGAACGCAGATGCATGCTTGTTGACAAGATTGCAGGAAATGTCATTGGACTTCCATTTCAAATTTGAACAAGAAGTGGGTTCCTCTGGTTATGGATTTTTCGGATTCAACGGTGAGTAGTTATTTAATTTTAATTTACGATTGTTGTTATATTCATTATATAAAGTTGACAAATATAACGGCTGAATATCCAAAGAGCACATAATTTTGAAGGAATAATTACAATTTTAGCTTTTTTGTTTTTTACAATATATTTTGATATATATGTTATGTTTTTATTGGTCAATTTTGTGGGTTTGGGGCCCACATGGATGAACAATAAAAAAATAACACGCCACCCATGGGTACTATGCGCATGGACTTCCCTCTCTGTCACATGCTTACTTCTAAAAAAAATGTTTTTTAAAAACATTAACTTTTGTGATCAAACACTATTTTGTTTGAGACATTGGGGGTGGGGGTTCTAGGGTCTTGAACTCAAGACCTCTCCCATTTTTGGGAGATTGATGCTTCTAGTTTAATTGATTTCTCCAATAAATAACAAACAATTAACAAGTACAGGAAGTGGTGGAATATGGAGAATTAACGCAATGAATGACGCTGGTGGATGGGATTGGAGAACCACAGCTGAGGATATGGATCTTTCTGTGCGGGCTGCACTCCAGGGTTGGGAATTTCTTTACCTTGGAGATATTCAGGTTCATACATACATTCATTTAACATTTTTATTGTATTGCTAGCCCGTTTCGTCGGCTCTAATTAATAATCTTTAATGCTATTTAATCTCATTTGGACCTTGTTTATTTTATTTTTATGCCGAATAACATAATTATAGTGATGATCTTTTCATATATATACTTTCAATGAATTACATAAAACAGGTGAAAAGTGAACTTCCGAGTTCAATTAAAGCCTACCGTTCTCAGCAGCATCGATGGTTTTGTGCTCCAGCCAACTTGTTCAGGACCACTCTATTTCAAATTGCTATTAACAAGGTTTGTTTGGGCTCGATATATAAATTAATTACTTTTATTTCCGGAAAAATTATAAATCTAGCAATTAATTACATTTTTTTTTTGAAACGAAAATCTGATAAGTGTTTCCTAAAAGCTCTATCAAACACTACATTTAAAATAATTGGATTTTGTGAGTCATCGACTCTAGAGATCACGTACGGGTTCAAATTCCACTTGCTACGTGTGATGTTTGGTTAGTTAATTAAGTTAGATTTAGTTTAATCTCCCGCCCCGTTTGTATATCATTTGGATTTTGAAAGAGTACTTGATTTTATTTGTGGCAGCTAATATACCATATTATTATTTTTTTTAATTTTATTTTATTTGATTTTACAGAAGGTATCACTAAAGAAGAAGCTTTACATGATACTAAGTTTCTTCTTTGTCCGAAAGACCGTCGGACATGTCTTTGTATTCTTGTTTTATTGTGTGGTTTTGCCATTGACGATTTTGTTCCCGGAAGTCGTTCTCCGGAAAGACGGAGCCATTGTCGCTCCTTGCATCATCACGGCGCTTAACACTCTTATCGGAACTCCAAGGTATGGTATTCATAGTATATTTTGTTGTTTGCTTCTTATGCCACTAAAAAGTTTTGGCTGTTTTTTTTTTTTTAAAATTATTATTTATTTATTAAAAAACAATTAAAAACTTCCTATCAAATGAAATATATATTTTTTAAACCGAGTACTTCTCGAGAGTCAGATTGACCTTTAATTAATTTTCTATTTCTCCATTTTCAGGTCACTCTATCTTATATTACATTGGATCCTCTTCGAAACCGCCATGTCTTTCCGTCGAACAAAGGCTATATTCGTCGGGTTGTTCCGAGCTAAAAGTGTTAACGAATGGGTTGTCACCGAGAAGCGTGGAGACTCACTAAACAATAAAACCAACATTGATTCAACTACACCAAAACATAATGCAGTACGAGCCAAAGCCTTGAAAGAGAGGTGATTTTATTTATAACTATGTGAATAAATTGAATTGTGTTTTCAATTGGATTAACTTAAGTGTTATTGGTATGCAAATCTATATATATTAGAAAATATAAAATTAGTTGATAAATTTCTCCCATGTTTCAGAATATTGCTACCGGAGCTGGGGATCGCGGTGTTTCTATTAGCAATTGGATGCTATGGCTTCTTCTACGGAAAAGAATACTATTATTATGTATACATGTTCCTGCAAGTTATCTTCTTAACACTTGCTGGATTTAGTTGCTTCGGCCTCAAAAATATGTGATGATCTTTAATTATCATAGCATACACAATTTTATCCTAGAATTGTACATGCTAGTATGCTGTGTTTGACCTTGGGTGGCTCAAAAAAGATTGAATTTGAGGGAGGTATAGAGGTATAGACATTAAAAAATTTATTATTCTCAATAATAATTTTTATTTTCGAAAGTACTTGTTTTCTGGCATTATCATTGGAACATTAGAAGGCATCTCAATTCTGAATCACATTTTGAATTGAAAAAACTAGAATTAATTAATTAGTATGTGAAATGGTGGATTTGTTTATATCAGGAAATTTTATGAGAAATCATTGAATATGTTTATTAAGAATGTAATGCCACGGTTTTATCTAATGCTCATCAATTGTATTAATTAGCTGCAAAATATATAATTTTTTTATTATAATTGAGGTTTAATCATCATATATTCTGATACTTTAAGGTACATTAACCATGAGGAACTAAATTTATTCACTGCAAATAATAGATATATCATATATGTTATGGAAATGGCTAAGAATTGAACTTTGTTGAATGTGAATCGTCATGTCACTATTCCAACAAAAAATGACATTGCTAATATATATCAAATTTTTATTTAAATGACAAAAATTCAAACTATATCGATGTACATGATGATTCTGCTGATTTTTCCACAGAAATAAAAACAACGAGTCAGCACATGTATATTGAAACTTTATTACAGAAATAAACCTCACAAAAAATACTTAAAAACAAATTAATCAACATATATATTTATGACAACAATACTCCAAATTTAATTCCTGAAGCAACAATATTTCATGAATATTGAAGTAGAACATCAATAATCCAAATTCCATTTGCATTCCTTGTGCCAATTTCGAAAAACATTCTGCATGGAAAAATTGGTCGCATGATCAATTGTACCTGATCAACACATCATTGAAACAATTTATCTATTTGAAAGAATATCGAAACTAATAATGAAATATTTGAATATATAAACTAATAATTTGAACAAATCAGGCTAATATATTAAATTAAGTGTAAAAATTGGTGGCATGATCAATTGTACGTACCTGATCAACACATCATTGAAAGTGAATATCATCCCAATCCACGGAGATATTTGTGATATGGGAAATATAGGCCCACTGAGAACGGTAGCCTACGCTGCTCGGAGTCCTCAAAGTCTCCCCAATAAGTTCACACGAAAGAATATCTAATGTTTTCAATTTGGTGAGGTATTGCAAGCAGCTGAGATCCATTAGCTTCTCACAATCGTACACCTCCAAATGGTTTAGGGACGACATGTTGGAAAACCATTGTGGCAAAGCTTCGATTCCGAAATGATACAAAGATAAGTAGGTGAGAGCTGTGAGATGCCGCAGCTGATCAGGGAGAGACTTCCAATCCGGCATTCCTATTAACCTTAATTCGCGAAGCTGAGAGTGGATCTCACGTAGGCCTTTGAGAGTTTCATTCGCAAATGTTTCTTTTGAGAAGGGACCAATCTCTAATCTTTTCAATCCTCCAGGATTCTCCATCGACAATGTACGTAGCATTTCACTTGGCAACCCGGCCAACATCGGGCATTCGGTAATTTCCAAATGCGAAAGACGAGAGATGGAGTAGTCAGTGGTTTGACATTGAATTGAGGCCAGGTTAGAGCAAGTTATTATTCTTAAGTCGCGAAGGGACTTGATCAGGGCATCCGAGAGTTGGACTTGCCTTAGGTTGTTGCAGCTTTCTATCTTTAGACTTTGGAGACATGGATTGTTGTCAGGAGGAAGGGAAGTGAGATCTGAATTTTCGACAACGGACAGTTCCTCTAGGGAGCTTGAATTACTACATAACGTTGTTAATGGTACTTCGCTCTTAACATACCAAAACTCCAATTTTCTCAGAGATGGAAAAGCATGACTTGGAACGGTCATCAATTCTCCGCAAGACGAAATTTGCAGACATTCAAGTTTGGGGAATGCTGTTGCCCCCGCTTCTTCATCCCACTCGGTAAGATTATCCATTTCAAGTAGCTCAAACCGTTCCAGTGCCGGAAATGGCACACCAGCTCCTCTACTTGAATATTCTTCATGATAAAATGAGGGGCCGATGGATGTCACGTTTCTGAGTCCATCCACTATCAAGATCTTGAGAAGTGGTAGATGACCTAGTGTTGGCATTTCTTGGCACTTTCTGCAGTCTTTCAAGAAAATCTCGACAAGTTTGGGGAAATTCATCTTCATTGTCCAAGCTGGAAACTTATCTCCGTCGAAATTTCTAATGACCAAACGCTTTAAATTCTGATGAGGTTGGAGACCTTCCAAAACTTCATCATCATTGTTGTTGCCTTCCCTCGTCTCTCGTCGACTCCACTCAAACTTTAAAGAGAGTAAATTTTGCTTCTCAACTAAACATGCTCCCATGGCTTCTGCTTTCCCTCTCACTTCTTCAAGATTTCTTATCGCAACTTCTCCCTGTAGATTCTTTAAATTTCTCAACTCACCAATTTTAAGTCCCTCCTCGTTGCCAACAATAAAAATGCTTAATGTTCGAAGACAAGTCAGCTTTCCAACTTCAAGAGGCATTCTCTTCAAAGACAAAAGAACACCGAGAACAAGGTGTCTCAACCCAACTAATATCTTCAACCGATCTGGAAGCTCTATCAGTCTATCACAATTTTCTAGCCTTAAAGTTTGCAAATTGAAAAGTTTGCAGAAAGAATCTGGTAATTTTTTAATATGAGTGAAACTCAAATCAAGAAATCTCAAATGTATTAGCTTGTCGATCGAGCTTGTCAATTCTTCAGTATCTGAACCACATAGATTAAGAACATGCAAGTATTTGCAATCTAGAAACATATTAGTAATGCGGTTGCATCCTTTCAGAAACAAAGTTCGCACATAAATTGCTTGCTCCTTCTTTACGTCATGTTCCTCGTCAACTGCGAGATATCTAACTCGAGAAATAACATTTTCTGCGTTATGAGGTTTTACCCCCGCAACCGAACAAGATAGGTCATGAACAAGATCATGCATCTTGCTATACTTGATTCTACCATAGTCATCCTTTTCTGGTTCGTGTAGGAAAAAGTTTTGCAACAAAATATTGTAAACATCGTCGCCACAACTCTCCATATCCCTATCACTGCTTCCAAAAAGAAATCCTTCGGCCATCCAAAGTTGGATTAATCGGTTTCTCCATATTTGTTTTCCCTTGGAAAAAATGGAGCAATATGCAAAGCATTTTTTAAGTGATGAAGATGGTAATCGGTCGAAGCTGACCTTTAATACTTTGGAAACAACATCATCATTGGGATTGAAATTTGAACTGTCGAGAAACGATCTCCAATAATCACTTTCCTTCCCTCGTAAACTCCCCCCGATCACATTGGCCGCTAATGGCAGACCTTGACATCTACAAGCAATCTCCTTCCCAATAGCCTCAAATTCCTCGGGCACTTGCAGGCTACAGAAAGTTCTTGCCTTAATTATCTTCCAACAATCGTCATCGGATAAAATGGGTAAAGAAGGAACATCTAGTGTTTTCAAAATTGATGCCACATTTTGATCTCGAGTGGTCACGATTATGAAATTTCCTTTACTTGAGCTGATTCCCTGGACACAATTCTTGAATTTGTCCCATTCATGTTTTTCATCATTCAGATAATCATCAAGCACAAACAAATATCTTGCATCCTTCAGCTTCGATTGAAGCTGTTTCATGATTGCTTCCTCCCCCGATGATTCACGGTCAGATACCCCGGACAAGGATTCCAAGAATTTGATGAGTAAACCTTTGTTGTCGATTTTCTTTGATACACTAACCCAAATCCTTTGATTAAAATGCGTCTCTATCCTCAGATCATTGAAAGTTTTCCTAGCCAAAGTAGTCTTTCCCAATCCTCCCATCCCAACGATGGGAACCACCGAAACCTCTAATTCATTAGCAGACTTGATGATAACATCAACAATTTGGGATGCAACATCATCTCTACCTATAAAAATGGGATCAACTGCAATGGAATTAGTTTCCATCACAGGAGGAATATAATTAGCTGAAACGGCTAATCTCTCCTGAAGACCAAAGCTTCTGGCATCTTCGTTAACATTTTTGAATTTGGTATTCAAGTCCTTGATTTTGTGACCCATTTCACGACGAAAGGCCACATGACCGAGGGAAGAAAAGGAGAAGGAGCAGCATACCTTCAGCTTCATTTGGCTCTCGATCTCATCCTTCCGACGAAGGATCTCGTAGTTGAACTCCTCCAGCAAGTTGTCCGCTTCGTAGGCGACATCCTCCAGATCATACAGCCATAGCTTCACGGAACTATCGTTTTCAATGTCCCGCTCCGACGCATCGTTCAAGAACGTCTGAATCTTTTTCAATGTTTTGTCCAGCCTTTTCAAATCATCCTTGAAACCCCGAAAGAGGCTGATTTCTTCCGCAGCAAGAGCCAACAGCTTCTCCAACAACATTTTAACAGCAGCATCAACAACTATTTCGGCCATCGATCTCCGGTTTAATTTGTTGCAGTTCGATCAGTGTGTGCGTGGAAATTCACGATTGTTGACTTTAAATTGCACTTGACAGCTTGGGGTCACATGCCACATCGTTGGGTGACTTTAATTATTAACTTTATATGATATAAAGATTCCTTCTAAATTATTGACAAAAAAGAAATGGTTACAGGTTACGTTTTCCTTATTCATCCAACATTATCTTTTATTTTATTTTTATTTGAAGTCAACGTTTTTAGTAGTGACTATATATTTTTAAGAGACATTTGAATTACAATTTTTTTTTTTATCATTTAACGTTCTTACTTTGTGTAATTTGTCATTTTTATGATATATTTATATTTTTAAATATCAAGTTTAATGATATTTAATTAAAAGTATAAATATGAAGAATTAAATGTTCGTCGATTTTTATTATAATTGAATGACTTGATATTTTTTAAAAAATAAAAGGATAAATCAAATTGGATGTGATCAAATCTCTTGGTAGCTCAAATACAAATGGAATTAACTATAAAAATTACTAGCAACCGTGCAGACGTACTGTCTGTGCAAGATAATAAATAAATTGTTCGAAAAAGTAGGCAATATTAAATAACACACAAAACTTTTAATTTTTATTTTCGACTTTAATGATCGGCTAAAAAAATATTAAGGAGATAAAAATAAAAAAATTTCAATCAATGTGTTTGTGGAAGTTCATGATTGTTGACTTTAAATTGCACGAGACAGCTTCGGATCACAATGCCAAATGACATCATTGGGTGACTTTAATTACTAGAAAAGGGACCTTTGACAGTCCAAGAAAATTTGAAAGAGGATCTACAATACCAAAAGTTCCTATTCGCCATAGTGGATACCATGGAGACAAAGATCCATGGCATATGTCAAAGTCCAGTGGTCCATTTTCAGGTCACTCTATCTTATATTACATTGGATCCTCTTTGAAACCGCGATGTCTGTCCGTCGAACAAAGGCTATATTCGTCGGGTTGTTCCGAGCTAAAAATGTCAACGAATGGGTTGTCACCGAGAAGCGTGGAGACTCACTAAACAATAAAACCAACATTGATTCAACTACACCAAAACATAATGCAGTACGAGCCAAAGCCTTGAAATTAAAAAGAGGTGATTTTATTTATAACTATGTAAATAAACTGTGTTTTCAATTGGATTACCATAAGTGTTATTGATATGCAAATCTATATAAGAAAATATAAAATTAGTTGATAAATTTCTCCCATGTTTCAGAATATTGCTACCGGAGCTCGGGATCGCGGTGTTTCTATTAGCAGTTGGATGCTATGGCTTCTTCTACGGAAAAGAATACTATTATTATGTATACATGTTCCTGCAAGTAATCTTCTTAACACTTGCTGGATTTAGTTGCTTCGGCCTCAAAAATATGTGATGATCTTTAATTATCATAGCATACACGATTTTATCCTAGAATTGTACATGTTAGTATGCTGTGTTTGAGCTTGGGTGGCTCAAGAAAGATTGAATTTGAGAGAGATATAGACATTAAGAAATTTATTATTCTCAATAATATTTTTTTTTTCGAAAGCAATTGTTTTCTAGCATTATCATTGGAACGTTAGAAGGCATTTCAAGTCTGAATCACATCTTGAAGTTAAAAAACTAGAGTTAATTAATTAGTATGTGAAATGGTGGATTTGTTTATATCAGGAGATTTTATGAGAAATCATTGAATATGTTTATTAAGAATGTAATGCCCCGGTTTTGTGGTCTAATGGCTAATGCTCATCAATTGTATTAATTAGCTGCAAAATATATAATTTTTTTTTGTTACTTGAGGTTTAATCATGAGGAACCAAATTTATTCACTGCAAATAATAGATATATGTTATGGAAATGGTTAAGAACTTTGTTGAATGTGAATCGTCATGTCACTATTCCGACAAAAAAAATGACATTTGCTAATATATATCAAATTTTTATTTAAATGGCAAAAATTCAAAATATATTGACGGATAATTTTTTTTGGACCTCTCATATTGTCTCATAAATTTGAAAAGTTATCAAATAAAGTAATCAAATGAATAAGATGATCAACAGATAATTTTTTATGGAAAAAAACACTTGGTGTTGCGCTTACCCGCACATCAGAGTATCCAATTCCGACATGAAGATGTTGTCTAGCTTGGAGAAACCCCAAATGAATTAAAACCTATATAAGTCTGCAAAATGAATTGAACAAAAATTAGTTTACACCGCACAAATATTTTAAATTTTTTTTTAAAAAATTAAATCAATGACAAAAATTAGGGGCGAAGAATCCGCCAAGAAGAACAAAAATTGTAACTAAATTTCCATTAAAATTAACGTTATTGAAAAACTTAAAAAAATAATCATAAAACTCAACCTATATATAGTCCGTTTTACGCAAGCTTGATTAAAAACAAATCTAATGAGATATAAATACAACATCACTATTTTTTCCTCCCTACAAATAAAACATATATAATATCATAAAATTTTTTAAAAAAAAATCCTTTAGAATATATAGAAACTAATAATGAACTAGCTATTTGAATATCGAAACTAATAATTTGAACAAATCACGCTAATATATTTAATTGATAGAACGGGTAAAGAAGGAACATCCAGTGTTTTCACAATTGATGCCACATTTTGATGTCGAGTGGTCACGATTATGAAATTTCCTTTGCTGGAGCTGATTCCCTGAACACAATTCTTGAAGTTGTCCCATTCATATTTTCCATCATTCAGAAAATCATCAAGCACAAGCAAATATCTTGCATCCTTCAGCACCGATCGAAGCTGTTTCATGATAGCTTCCTCCCCCAATGATTCACCATCAGATACCCCAGACAAGGATTGCAAGACTTTGATGAGTAAACCTGTTTTGTCTATTTTCTTTGAGACACTGACCCAAATCCTATGATTAAAATGCTGCTCTATCCTTGGATTGTTGAAAGTCTTCCTAGCCAGAGTCGTCTTTCCCAATCCTCCCATTCCAACAATGGGAGCCACCGAAACCTCTGATTCATCAACAGATTTGATGATAACATCAACAATTTGGAATGCACCATCATCTCTACCAATAAAAATGGGATCAAATGCCATGGAATTAGTTTCCATCACAGGAGGAATATAATTAGCCGCACCGGCTACTTTCTCCTGAAGACCATAATCTCTGGCTTCTTCGTTAACATTTTTAAATTTGGTATTCAAGTCCTTGATTTTATGACCCTTTTCACGACGAAAAGACACATGACCGGGGGAAGAAACGGAGAAGGAGCAACATACCTTCTGCTTCACTTGGCTCTCGATCTCAACCTTCCGACGAACGATCTCGTAGTTGAACTCGTCCAGCAAGTTGTCGGCTTCATAGGTGACATCCTCCAGACTGCACAGCCACCGCTTCACTGGAAGATCCTTTTCAATGTCCCGCTCCAACGCATTGTTCAAAAACATCCGAGTCATTTCCAATTTCCCCTCCAACATTTTCAAATCATTCTTGAAACCCCGAAACAGGCTGATCTCCTCCTCAGCAAGAGAGACCAGCTTTTCCAGTAGCAATGAAACAGCAGCACCGACAAATATTTCAGCCATCTCCGGTTTGTTTTGTTGTAGTTTGATCAGTGTAAGAAAATTAATATTCCACAATTCAAAAAAAAAATAAAAATTAATATTCCACGAGACAGCTTGAGGTCCCATGCAACATTATTGGCTTTTGGCGCCGTCTCGGCTTTAATTATCAACTTTATAATTTTTGACAAAGGAAAAAAAAAAATCAAGAAGAAAAAGCTAATGGTTCTACTTATTCTGTTTTTCATCTAACATTATCTTCTAATTTTTTTGAAAAGATATAACACGAGACATCCAACAGCCAGGGGTCCCATGCAACATCATTATTATTTTTTTGAATCTGTTATTTATACATAGAAATGTTAAAAATATATGATGAGCAAAAGTTTTTTGTTGTGAAAAAAAATATTTTCATTGCGTTTGAATTGTGATTGTCACTTCGATTTTCGGAAGGAGATGAACTTTATATTGTACACATATAATTCTTCAAATTCCAAACTTTCACTCATATAACTAATTTATAATAACATAAATATATTTTTTAATTTATATATATTTAGAATTTATTGCTGAATTTTTAAAGGGTAAAATATAAACCATGACACGGTTATTGGATTATGATTTATCAGAGCATTTTATGAAAATTATTCCCTACAGTTTCCGATTCCATTAACACGGGCGGGATAAATGTAACACCACTAAAATGATAGAGGTTTAGTCGAAAACTTTAAATTTAATTTTACTCCTACTATTCTTTTAGAAATGTTTATACAATAACAATGAATGACTTAATTACACTATAACATGAATTTTTTTTTATTTAAAACTCTCCTAAAAAGACCTTACGACATATTGTCATATTGAGCATTACGTCTACAAGTCATAAAAACACATAAGATATATTTCTAAATTAGTAAAAAATATAATAAAGAAATAACAAAAAATAGTATAATTTGTATGGTATTTTGGAGGACACTTGTTAACACAAGGCTTGGAAAAGTGCCAAGATACTTGTGACTCATCTCATCAGAATTGAATAAGCAATAAAAATTCCTACATTTGTGATTAGAGGTATTGATCGGTCGGTTTGGTTTTAATTTATTTAATTTCAAATCGGTTTTCCGATTTTCTGTTTATGAAAAATGTAATCCGAAGTCAAACCTTTCTACTTCGGTTCGGTTCGATTTTTGTACTATAACAGACCGGTTTATACGGTTCGGTTTGGTCGGTTTGATCATTAATAATACATAATACAATAAAATAAACATAAATTTCATCCAACATGTAATTTAAATACCCCAATACACAACTTAAAGTTATAGTCATATAGTGAAGAAAAAAAATAACAAACAATACAAGGACAAACATCCAACCACAATCTTATAATATTTTTAAAAAAACAAAATAAATTTTGATATCATTATTCTGATTTTGATAAAATTATTAAAATTAATAATATAAATACATTGCAAAATATAATATGTTTTTACATGATCTCTTGGTAAAAACTTAAAAAAAAAAGTTTAAATAACTTTTATAAACAACAATCAACTAAAAATTACATAAACAACAATCAACTAAAAATTATTCGATTAAAATGATTATTCATTCACTAAATATCTTCTCATAACATATATAATATAAATAAAATTATTAATTTAAATCAATTTTGGTTTTCTCGGTCGATTCGGTTTTGACATATATAATCCAAAATCGATATTCAAAATAAACTTCGGTTTTAATATTTATATTTTAATTACAAAATACGTTTTTTGGTTCGATTCGGTCTTTGATTTTTTCAGTTTAGATTTTTGGTTTTTTCAGTATCCAAAATATGAACACCCGTATTAGTGATAAAATTTTGCAGAGAATTGCTCGGTGAGAAATAGTGAAATAGTATGATATTTTTCATTAAAAAATTATTATAATGGTGCAAAAAAGTGTTTCTGCATAAATTAAAGTGTTATTTAGCGAAGAGTTCCAGTAGACCAAGTGAGGATAAGTTTCGTTATTGTAGTTTAGTACATTATATAACTATCAAGATTTTGTCTAAATGATTTGACATATAAGAACGTTTTTTTTTTCAGTTTTAAGAGCGGTTTTCCACCGGTCTTAAACTTTTACCAATGGTTATCAGATCGTTCCTATTATCATCTTATCCAGAAACATATCGTTAATGTGTTCGGTCTTATCTTCTTTGAGAAACAAAGTTCGAAGATAAATTGTTTGCTCCTTCTTCATGTCATGTTCCTGTGATATATCTTACTCGAAAAATAACATTTTATTCCTTACGAGGTTTTGCCCCCACAACCAAAGAAGATAGGTGATGAACAAGATCATGCATTTTGTTAGACTTGATCTTACCATATTGATCTTTTACTGCTTCATGTAGAATTTTTTTTTTCAATAACATATTTTAAACATTCTCGTCATTACTCTCCATATCAATATCACTTCTTTCCAATAGAAATCTTTCGGCCATCCAAAGTTGGATTAATCGCTTTCTCCTTATTTCTTCCACACTGGGAAAAATGGATCATTATACAAAACATTTTTTAAGCAATGAAGATGGTAATCGGTTGATTCTCAACTTTAATGCTTTGAGAACAACAACTTCACTGGGATTAGAATTTGAACTCTCGTAAAACTCCATTAATAATTTTCTTCTCTCGTAATCTTCCCCCGACCACATTGGCTGCTAGTGGTAGACCTTGACATCCAGAAGCAATCTCCTTCCCAATAGCCTCAAATTCCTCGGGCACTTGAAGTTTAGGGAAAGTTTTTGTCTTAGTATCTCCCAACAATCATAATCGGATAAAACTGGTAAAGACAAAACACCCAATGTTTTCACAATTGGTGCCACAATCTTATCTCGAGTGGTCACGATTATGAGATTTCCTTTGCCTGAGTTGACTCTCTGAACACAATTCCTGAAGTTGTGACATTCATGTTTTTCATCATTCAAATAATCATCAAACACAAACAAATATCCTGTATCCATCAGCTTTGATGCAAGCTTTTGGATGATAGCTTCCTCCCTCGTTGATCATACATCCACAACTTCACGGAACGATCATTTTGAACGTCCCTATCCTACTCATCGTTCAAGAACTTTTTAATCATTTTCAATGTTTTTTTCCAGCATTTTTAAAACATTAATGAGACCCCAAAAAAGGTTGAACTCTTCCGCAGCTACAACGAGCACCTTCCCCACCAGCATTTGAAAAGTAACATCGACAACTATTTCAGCCATCTCCGGTTGTCACGCCCCAAAACCGGGCCTAGTTGATATCGGCGTTGTTTAACATTTCGAATTGAAAAACAACAAGCCACGTAGTATAGATAACAGCCTTCAACCAGTCTTTTACATAACCAAATATGTCTTTACAAAATAGGAAATACGACAATAGCGGAAGCGACAAAATAATAGAAAATAACTACTAATAAAACTTCAACTTGATCACCAGGGGTGGTGGCGGCGGCGGAGGGTTCCCTTCATTGTTGTTGTTGCGGTTTCTATAGCGTGGGTTACGATTGTTGCGTACTGGTCTCTCGTCCATGTCCTACATACGTAAAAGTTTCTAAGATTCTGATAGATTTATGGATTAGAAAAACATCTTAACAAGTTGAACACATAGGTAAACAAAAGACCATTCATTGAATTTCAGAATAACAACCAAATTGAACTAACAACTGATAGTTTTGGAATTGAAAGCAACAACTGAATTGGAAATAAGTGACAAGAAAACATAGCTGAATAAAAACTAATGCATCCATAATAATCTAAGTCTATAACTTCTCCATCCCCCAGAACATCGGCGACCACCTCCTCAACCTCAATATCTTCCGGATCTTCCTCCGGATCCTCCTCAGGTTCCTCCTCGGAATCCTCTTCTTGCAGTTGATTCACGGCCTGGAGTAGAATGACATTATGATTATTCAAGTTTGCCACTGTACCCTGCAATTGCTGGACTTGAGCTTCCAGCTGCTGGATGCGATCTCGCATCTGTTGACGACGCTGCCCATGTTCTGCACAAGACTGCTGCCCCAACTGCTTCTCATACTCCACTTGTTTAGTCAAGTGGCTAACAACACTAGACAACTCTGCTATGGTGTCCTGTGCTGTCCCCATTCTGTCCTTGGTCTGCTTATGCTCTATCTCAGCTGCCTCCATTTTTCCTTTCGTTTTGTTATGCTCTTCCTCAGTCTTAATCACTTGGTTGCGCAAAGCTTCTTCACGGAAGTGATTAAGGTCCATGTCATCACGGAGATATATGTTATCCCCCCTCACTTTTTCTAACTCATAGAAGTACTTGTTGGCCCTCTTCTCCCATTCTTGTTGCTCACGCCTAGCAAGGACAACCTTAGCGCAAAGTCGAGTAATCTTATGCTTCTGGTTATCAATAACCAGTTGCTTCGTGCGAAAGATGGAATGGGCACGGGTACGAGGAAAATTGGGCGCCATTTACTGAAAGAAAACAAATGGAAAGGCAAGGCTTAGAACAAAATATCATAAATCAGCAAATACACAACACATGAATAGTTTGCAATAATTACAAACGAAACGGGACTGTTCGGAAAAATTTTCCAAAAAAAGAAAATTTTGAGATTTTTAATTGAGATGATAGTATCAATTGTGAGGATCGTGACACAATCGACGGAATTAGAATTCGAGTTTTTTATAAAAAGTTATAAGCATTCTAAATCTTTCCTAAAACGACAAAAACGCGATTTCGGAGGCCTAAACGAAGGAATTCGGCCAAAATACGAGTTACATCACAACAAAATGTAATTTTGTGGTGACTTTGATCTGTGAGATCGTTTCGGAGGGAACTACATTGGCCCTTTGGCCTACTATGAGAAAATGTCCAAAAATTTTCCTAAGGAATTCCCACCCGGATTATGAACCTGGCGGCTCTGATACCACAAAAATGTCACGCCCCGAAACCGGGCCTAGTTGACATCGGCGTTGTTTAACATTTTGAATTGAAAAACAACAAGCCACGTAGTATAGATAACAACCTTCAACCAGTCTTTTACATAACCAAATATGTCTTTACAAAATAGGAAATACGACAATAGCGGAAACAACAAAATAATAGGAAATAACTACTAATAAAACTTCAACTTGATCACCAACCCCAGAATGCATATTGTTCATCCTCTTCTAAATTTTCTTCGGTATCTGGGGAGGAAAGTAAGGGAGTGAGTGTTTTGGGAAACACTCAGCAAGTGGGGGCCGATCGAGCGCGATAAACACCAAAATATATTTACATGTACTCATGTATATTTCATAATCTCGAAACAAAATAAGCATGCTGAATTTGAACAAATACGAAGCAAATATTGCACTGTTAATTATATCATTTTTCGTGGTTCTACTGATCAGTCCCCTATATGTTACTCCTCTAAGGGGCGAGGCCAAAGGAACGGTTATTATAACCCACCGCATCAGGGCCATATCAAATCAAATCAAATCGTCGGAAATTCCTTAACCATTTCTAAATCAACTCTTAACAGTGCATCTCAAATATTTCCAAATAATTCTAACATGCTTCAAATAATATCACGAATAGCCAATAAATAATATACATCAAAGTTAAACGAATATTATCATGCCGATCGAATTTTCAAAAGTATAAGTATTTATGTTATAAAACTTAACTCACACGCAAAAATAAATATAAGTATAGAAACTTATATCACACAAAAGAAAGGTAGAAGCCCACTTACCGTATTCGATTTCTAAAAAAATCGTGTAGGAGTAAATATTATTGGAGAGCCTCGACTGGAGTAAAAATTCAAATAGATTCACGGCAACAATCTGCTCGATCTTAAGGAAATAAGCTTCTCAACTTTGGACAGAAAGTGCAACTCCTAGCTCGACTTAGGTGATGCCTCTTGAATTGAACCCAACCACTTTCTTCCTTAGATTATTGTAGGTTACTTCTCGAACTTGGGCAGACCACAAAGCTTCAGAAATGAGCAAAAACTTTCTCTCGAAATGGACAGAAATTCCTTCAAAAATGGATAGAAAGTTTACTTCGAAACGATGCCGACTTTTTCCGAGTTTTCTGGAAACTTTGAAGATCAACACCGAGCAGAGATTTTCGAGTTTCAAACTCCTGCTATTAAGTTTCGAATTTAGGAAGGAGATAGGCTCAAAATTTGGACAGAAACATGATCTCAGATTTTTGCTTACTGGTTTTCGAAGATAGCCAAAATAATCCTTCCGATACGATGCCGAATTCTTTGAGGATTCTGGGCAGCAACTTAATCCTTTGAATTGCTCGATTCAATCGCTGCTATTGATCCGTAAAATGGGCAAAAATCCGCTTCTTGAATCCTTGCTAATCGACTGCAATTCGATGCTTAAAGCTTGAAATGAACAGAAATGAACAGAAATGAATGAAACTCAAAGCTTGAAAAAAATGTTGTTGCTGTTCGAGTATGGAGTGTTGGAGGGATCGAAATTGGTGTGTTTCCCATCAGCTCAATCCATAATTTATAGGCTTCAAGTAGCTACTGAAAAGCCTCCCATGATCAGTCATTTAACCTCCATAATAATCATTTAATCACCAATACATGACTGTTACACTAGCTGTTAAAATTCTTCAGTTTCAGATTTGAAAAGTTCTCTGCCTTCACTCCTTCGGTTATGGTTCATGCCTTCACTCCTTATGTTATGGCTCATCTGAAACAACCCTAATCTCTCTAATAAATAAATATGCGGAATTTTTTTTTTTTTATACTACTAAATAAATATATGTACATATATGCCCATACATATATGCACAGAATAATTAAAATAAATACACGACTAAATAAATGAATAATTAAATACTTAAGAAAAATGCATTCTTTTAAATAACCATCTGAGTCAAAACAATAATTAAAAATATACTGCATAAATAAAATAATTAAAATGTATCATGACAACATGCACGGTGACTCAGAAGCTGTCACGGTCACGGGGCTACTGCAGCGCTGCTCATACATCCTCACCACCAGTAGGAGTAACCTGCTCCTCTACGTACTCACCTGCACCATAACAGTGTAGTGAGCCTAGAGGCCCAACATGCATACTAACAAGGGTTTAAAAATAATTTAAATCAATTTAATACTAATACATACATATACATGAATGAGCATGCTTAAAAATTACATAACATAACTTACTTAAATAAACATAAATAACATAATACATAACATACATACTTGAGTTGTTGAGCATTTATTTTCTTAACATCGAATGGTCCTATCCGTAAGTGTGACCCATAGTGCGACTGATCAGTCTAAGAAACCATCGTACGAGGCTGGTGGCGAACCACCCATACATAAATGGCAGAAACTGCCCATACATAAATGGCAGAAACTGCCCATACATAAATGGCCACACTACTTCAATTTCCACCTAAAATATTTTATTTGCTCAACCATAGAAATTAAATCATAGCATAAAAATTGATTTCATGAATGCATGTACTTAAATAAATTGTGTGTCCTTCATATATATTTAATTTAATTTTCTTACTAACATATAAATATTAAAATAACTTAAATGCATAAAAATAATTAAATATATAATCAGGACACATGCAATTTTCTCATGGATTGATACAGCTGCTGGCCCTAGACATGCAAGCCCATTAACTTAAGACTTGGCCCATAAATCAACCAAAGCCCAAAAATAAATAAATAACCCAAAATAAATTAATGGAACCCAAAATAAATTAAATGGTACTAATTAAATTTTTGGGAATTTAATTAGTCCATTTAATTCCTAATTAACTTAAAGACTTAAAAATAAAAATACCCGAGCCCAATTAAAATAACCCGGACCCGGACCCACTTAACTTAACCCATCTTATTTTAGACCCGACCCGGACCATTTGACCCGACCCGGATCCACCAAAAAACCCTAGAACCCGAAACCCGACTTACCTTCTTCCCCTACGCCTCGGCCGCACGAGCAGCAGGCCTTCCCGGCCTGCTGTAGCCCAGCTCCGGCCACCGTGGCCGGAGCCCCGCCGACAGGACCTCCCCAGGGTCCTGCCGGTTCGAACCATAACCAGCCCCCGACCCCATGCACCCTGAATAGCCCAAGCCGAACCCCTTCTCCCGTAACCCTAGTCTGCGCAGCCCCATAGCTCCTTTTCTGAAAAGCCGTTCGGCCGTGGTTTCTAGCCCCAACCCAACCATGGCCGACTCATCTAGACATCCTAGGGACCCCGTAGGACCTAGCCAGCAGCCCCCTTCAAGCCATGGATGACTAAAACGTGAGCATGAAACAAGACAAGTCAAAACCGAGAGCATTAATGAAGAAAATTCGAAAAGCTTGCTGTCAAATGATAAAATTCTGATGTTACACACCCACACGCGTACATTCACTGATATAGATTTGAAAAGTGAAGAAAAACATGCCTTAATACCGATTTATAGAGTTAGAAACGTGTACGACGGGCTTCGGGACGACGGGACGACGACGGGATGCCTTGGCTTGCTTGGAACCTTCGAAATAATGGCTATGGTGTTCTTGGAGGTTGGTTCAGTGAAGAAGACGATGGAGGTGACGGCTGATGCTAGGAGAGAAAGAGTGATCGGCTAAGGTAGGGTTTTTAGGTAGAATAGGTTTTATTTATTAGGTTAATTAGAATATAGGTTAAATAATTAAATATAAAAAGGTTTTAAATAATTAATATATAACTTAAACTCTTAATTAAACTTTAGAAATCTGATAACATAAAATAAATCTCGAAATATTAATTTAGGGGAATTTTAAAAATACTAAAAGTCAATATTTTGGCTAATTTTGGATAAAAATGACCCCTAAAATTAAATAAAATTAAATACTTAAAATTTTGAGATAATAAAACTCAAAATAATATTTTAAGGCTCCAAAAAGCTCATAAAATAATTTGGGTGGAAAGTTGTCATCTCGTCCGTCCACGATCCCGTCTACGTGATTAAATAATAAAAATACTAAAAATCATAAAAATCACTAATTATGGGTTAAATGCTTAAAAATAAATTAAATCATGCATAAATAATTCACATAATTATTTAACCCATAAATCATAAATTTAAATAATTAAATATCCTAATTATGCAGGCGGATTTATGTAATTAAAAATATCGGGTGTTACAATTCTCCCCCCCTTAAATTGAATTTCGTCCTCGAAATTAAAGTACTTACCCGAACAACTCCGGATAGCGAGTCCTCATATCCTCCTCGGTCTCCCAAGTAGCTTCCTCCTCCGAGTGATTCAGCCACTGGACTCTGACCATCGGTATGACCCGCGTCCTAAGCCTCCGCTCCTCTCTAGCCAAGATCCGCACTGGTCTCTCCTCGTACACAAGATCTGGTGGCAACTGTAAGGGCTCGAAATCCAACACATGCGACGGGTTGGAGACATATCTCCGAAGCATGGATACATGGAAAACGTCGTGCACTGCCGCTAGCCCTGGAGGTAGAGCTAAACGATAGGCCAACGTGCCAACTCGCTCCAAGATCTCGAATGGCCCTATATACCTCGGATTAAGCTTGCCTCTCCGCCCAAAACGCGCTACTCCCTTCATAGGTGACACCTTCAGAAATACGTGATCACCTACTGCGAACTCCAAATCGCGTCGTCTGGCATCTGCATAACTCTTCTGCCGACTCTGCGCAGTCCTCATCCTATCTCGAATCTGCGTCACGATGTCAGCTGTCTGCTGCACAATCTCTGGACCCAACAAAATCCTCTCACCAACCTCATCCCAATGCACAGGAGATCTGCATCTCCTCCCATAAAGTGCTGCATAAGGAGCCATACCTATAGACGACTGAAAGCTGTTGTTATAGGTAAACTCCACTAATGGCAGTCTAGTCTCCCAAGATCCTCGAAAATCGATGACACAAGCTCTCAAAAGATCCTCGAGAACCTGGATCACTCTCTCGGACTGACCATCTGTCTGGGGATGAAATGCTGTACTGAACAAAAGTCTAGTCCCCAAAGCTGTGTGCAGACTCTTCCAAAACGCTGAGGTGAACCTCGGATCTCTGTCTGACACGATAGACACTGGTATGCCATGCAGTCTAACAATCTCTCTGATGTAAAGCTCTGCATACTGTGTCAAAGTGTAAGTAGTTCTTACCGGCAAGAAATGAGCTGACTTGGTGAGTCTATCCACAATCACCCAAATCGCTGTACACCCTCTGGTACTCCTCGGTAAGCCAACCACAAAGTCCATCGTAATATTCTCCCACTTCCATTTTGGAATAGGGAGAGGTCTAAGAAGTCCTGCTGGACGCTGATGCTCTGCTTTGACTTGCTGACAAGTCAAGCACTCTGACACCACTCTCCCGATGTCACTCTTCATCCCAGGCCACCAATACAATAATTGCAAGTCTCGGTACATCTTCGTACTTCCGGGGTGAATGGAGTACGGAGATGCATGAGCCTCTGCTAGAATCTCGGCTCTCAACTGATCAACGTTCGGTACCCACATCCTCCCACGGTACTGAACGATGCCATCCTCCACTGTATACAAGAGATTACCTCTAGCCTCATCTCTCTGTCTCCATCGGTGTAGCTCCTCATCAGTGGACTGTCCCTCTCTAATCCGATCTCGCAAAACTGGCTGCACCGTCAACACTGACAAGCTCGGTGCATGGCCGCTCGGATAGCACTCCAAACCAAATCTCTGAATCTCGGTCTGTAGTGGTAACCAGATCGCAAATCGATCTTGGAGAATACCGAAGCTTCCTGCAACTGATCGAATAAATCCTCTATCCTCGGTAGTGGATACTTATTCTTCACTGTGACTCTGTTGAGCTCTCGGTAGTCGATGCACAATCTCATGCTGCCGTCCTTCTTCTTCACAAACAACACTGGAGCTCCCCATGGAGAAAAGCTAGGACGAACAAAACCCTTCTCCAACAGCTCCTGAATCTGCTCCTTCAACTCTCTCATCTCTGTAGGAGCAAGTCGATACGGTGCCTTAGAGATAGGCACAGTATCCGGCAACAACTCGATACTGAACTCCACCTCTCTCACTGGTGGAACTCCTGCAACATCGTCAGGAAAAACATCTGGATAGTCACGTACCACCTCTATATCTGATAAAGATCTGCTAGAAACGTCTGAGGTAGTGACCACACTAGCAAGAAATCCCTGACATCCATGGCGCAATAATTTCCTCGCACGAACAAGTGATATCATCTGAGGAATACTGCTAGACTGAGATGCAAAGAAAGTAAACATCTCACCTCCCGCTGGCTTTACTGACACTGTCCTACGTCGGAAATCAATCGAAGCTCCATTAACTGATAGCCAGTCCATACCCAAAATCAAGTCAAACCCGGTCAATGGAAGAACCACTAGATCTGCTCGAATGGAGTGTCCCTGCAACTCCAATTCCAGATCCCTGATGACACTAGTGGTAGTGATAGTCTGTCCGGATGGCATGGTAACATCGTAACCACAGTCGACAACCTCCGGTGTAATGCCTATCCGTCTGATAAAATCTCGGGAGATAAACGAATGCGTGGCTCCTGAATCTAGCAACGCAAACGTGGAGTTGCCTCCAACTAGAATTCTCCCGGTGATCAAGGAGGTATCTGGGTCAGCCTCCTCTGCCTGCATTACATATACTCGCCCACTGACGTTCTGCCTCTGCGGGCAGTTGGCAATCTGATGCCCCGGCTCTTTGCAACGCTAGCAGACTCCTGCTCCCATAAGACACTGCCCGAAATGCATCTTCTGACACTTCGGACATACTGGATATCTCCCTGGAGTAGGGGCCCCGCCCCTAGTCTGCTGCTGTGGCTTCCCCTGAGGCCTCTGCTGATTCGGGCCCTTAGATGGCCCTGTAAACTGTTTCTTCGCAGGAGGCTGCGAAAATGGTCGCTGATACCCTGTCTGCAGAAACTGCCTCTTACCCTGCTGCTCTCTCTGTATCTCTCTCCGTCCCTCCTCGGAACGCAAGGCCCTGCTGAATGCAGACTCATATGTAAAGACGTCTGCCATACGCACGTCATGCCTGATCTCAGCCTTCAGGCCCTCCACAAACTGCCGCAGCTTCTCCTGCGGACTATCAGCAATCATGGGCACAAAGTGACAGCCCCTCTCAAACTGGCTCACGTACTCCACAACAGATCTGTCCCCCTGACGGAGACTCATGAACTCCCGGATCATGCGACTGCGCACATCCTCAGTGAAATACTTGGCGTAGAAGATACGCCTGAACTCAGCCCACGTCAGTGTAGGTAGATGGACCCCTCTAACTGCACCCTCCCACCAAAGGGCTGCATCGCCTCGCATCATGTACGTCGCACAGCTCACCCTGTCGATGTCTGTGATCCCCATATAGTCGAAGTTGGACTCAAGAGAGCGAATCCATCCCTCAGCCACCAAAGGATCGGTGGTCCCCAAAAACTCCTTAGGCCCCTTCTTCTGGAACCTCTCTGCGACGTCCTCCTCATGGGACAGTCTGGGACGGGCAGCCTGCTGCTCCAACAGAGCAGTAATACCCGCCATCATCGTGGCACTGGCCTGCTCCAGTGCTGTCATGGGGTGCTGCTGAGGTGGCGGTGGAGGTGGAGGTGGATGTGGAGGTCTCCCACGTCGGTTCACTTGTCTGGGAGGCATTCTGCACCACCACATATTTATTTACGTAATTCGCCATGCATAACTAAGTGTTTAAAATTAAGGCTAACTTTAAATTCTAGAAATTAAATCATACTATAAACATTAAAACTTACAGACCGGTAGCGTGGATTTCTGAGCTAGCATAGCAGTAGTGACCCCTCCAAGGACCGTGCTCTGATACCAACTGAAACAACCCTAATCTCTCTAATAAATAAATATGCGGAAATTTTTTTTTTTTTATACTACTAAATAAATATATGTACATATATGCCCATACATATATGCACAGAATAAAATAATTAAAATAAATACACGACTAAATAAATGAATAATTAAATACTTAAGAAAAATGCATTCTTTTAAATAACCATCTGAGTCAAAACAATAATTAAAAATATACTGCATAAATAAAATAATTAAAATGTATCATGACAACATGCACGGTGACTCAGAAGCTGTCACGGTCACGGGGCTACTGCAGCGCTGCTCATACATCCTCACCACCAGTAGGAGTAACCTGCTCCTCTACGTACTCACCTGCACCATAACAGTGTAGTGAGCCTAGAGGCCCAACATGCATACTAACAAGGGTTTAAAAATAATTTAAATCAATTTAATACTAATACATACATATACATGAATGAGCATGCTTAAAAATTACATAACATAACTTACTTAAATAAACATAAATAACATAATACATAACATACATACTTGAGTTGTTGAGCATTTATTTTCTTAACATCGAATGGTCCTATCCGTAAGTGTGACCCATAGTGCGACTGATCAATCTAAGAAACCATCGTACGAGGCTGGTGGCGAACCACCCATACATAAATGGCAGAAAACTGCCCATACATAAATGGCAGAAACTGCCCATACATAAATGGCCACACTACTTCAATTTCCACCTAAAATATTTTATTTGCTCAACCATAGAAATTAAATCATAGCATAAAAATTGATTTCATGAATGCATGTACTTAAATAAATTGTGTGTCCTTCATATATATTTAATTTAATTTTCTTACTAACATATAAATATTAAAATAACTTAAATGCATAAAAATAATTAAATATATAATCAGGACACATGCAATTTTCTCATGGATTGATACAGCTGCTGGCCCTAGACATGCAAGCCCATTAACTTAAGACTTGGCCCATAAATCAACCAAAGCCCAAAAATAAATAAATAACCCAAAATAAATTAATGGAACCCAAAATAAATTAAATGGTACTAATTAAATTTTTGGGAATTTAATTAGTCCATTTAATTCCTAATTAACTTAAAGACTTAAAAATAAAAATACCCGAGCCCAATTAAAATAACCCGGACCCGGACCCACTTAACTTAACCCATCTTATTTTAGACCCGACCCGGACCATTTGACCCGACCCGGATCCACCAAAAAACCCTAGAACCCGAAACCCGACTTACCTTCTTCCCCTACGCCTCGGCCGCACGAGCAGCAGGCCTTCCCGGCCTGCTGTAGCCCAGCTCCGGCCACCGTGGCCGGAGCCCCGCCGACAGGACCTCCCCAGGGTCCTGCCGGTTCGAACCATAACCAGCCCCCGACCCCATGCACCCTGAATAGCCCAAGCCGAACCTCTTCTCCCGTAACCCTAGTCTGCGCAGCCCCATAGCTCCTTTTCTGAAAAGCCGTTCGGCCGTGGTTTCTAGCCCCAACCCAACCATGGCCGACTCATCTAGACATCCTAGGGACCCCGTAGGACCTAGCCAGCAGCCCCCTTCAAGCCATGGATGACTAAAACGTGAGCATGAAACAAGACAAGTCAAAACCGAGAGCATTAATGAAGAAAATTCGAAAAGCTTGCTGTCAAATGATAAAATTCTGATGTTACACACCCACACGCGTACATTCACTGATATAGATTTGAAAAGTGAAGAAAAACATGCCTTAATACCGATTTATAGAGTTAGAAACGTGTACGACGGGCTTCGGGACGACGGGACGACGACGGGATGCCTTGGCTTGCTTGGAACCTTCGAAATAATGGCTATGGTGTTCTTGGAGGTTGGTTCAGTGAAGAAGACGATGGAGGTGACGGCTGATGCTAGGAGAGAAAGAGTGATCGGCTAAGGTAGGGTTTTTAGGTAGAATAGGTTTTATTTATTAGGTTAATTAGAATATAGGTTAAATAATTAAATATAAAAAGGTTTTAAATAATTAATATATAACTTAAACTCTTAATTAAACTTTAGAAATCTGATAACATAAAATAAATCTCGAAATATTAATTTAGGGGAATTTTAAAAATACTAAAAGTCAATATTTTGGCTAATTTTGGATAAAAATGACCCCTAAAATTAAATAAAATTAAATACTTAAAATTTTGAGATAATAAAACTCAAAATAATATTTTAAGGCTCCAAAAAGCTCATAAAATAATTTGGGTGGAAAGTTGTCATCTCGTCCGTCCACGGTCCCGTCTACGTGATTAAATAATAAAAATACTAAAAATCATAAAAATCACTAATTATGGGTTAAATGCTTAAAAATAAATTAAATCATGCATAAATAATTCACATAATTATTTAACCCATAAATCATAAATTTAAATAATTAAATATCCTAATTATGCAGGCGGATTTATGTAATTAAAAATATCGGGTGTTACATCATCATTGCTTGCTTGGTGGCTGGGTTCTCACACCGGTTTTTTGCAGTTTGGTCTTATAATTTGACTTATACGTATATGATCAATTATTATTTTACACACGTACTTCTTGTGCATATTTATTTATACTCGTTAAAATTTTAGTTGCACATTCTACTTGAATATTCTTCATGATAAAATGAGGGGCCGATCGATGTCACGTTTTTAAGTCCATTCACCTCCAAGAACTTGAGAAGTTGTAGATGACCTAGTGTTGGCATTGCTTGGCATTTATCACAGTTTATCAAGACAATCTTGACGAGCCTGGGGAGATTCATCTTCATTGTCCACTCTGGAAACTTATCTCTGTAGAAATTTCTAATGACCAAACGCTTTAAATTCTGATGAGGTTGGAGCCCTTCCAAGACTTCATGATCATTGTTGATGCCTTCCCTCCTCTCTGTAGGTCCACTCCACCAAAAATCTAAAGAGTTTAAATTTTGCTTCTCAACTAAACATGCTCCCATGGCTTCTGCTTTCCCACTCACTTCTTCAAGATTTCTTATCGTAAGTTGTCCCTGTAGATTCTTTAAATTTCTCAACTCACCAATTTTACGTCCCTCCTCGTTGCCAACAATAAAGATGTCCAATGTTCGAAGACAAGTCAGCTTTCCAATTTCAAGAGGCATTCTCTTCAAAGACAAAAGAACGCCGAGAACAAGGTGTCTCAACCCAACTAAAATCTTCAACCGATCTGGAAGCTCTATCAGGCTACCACAATACGCTAGACTTAAAGTTTGCAAATTGAAAAGTTTGCAGACAGAATCTGGTAATTTTTTTATCTTGCTATTGTTACTCAAATCAAGAAATCTCAAATGTATTAGCTTGTCGATTGAGCTTGTCAATTCTTCAGTATAAGAACCTTGTAGATTAAGAACATGCAAGTATTTGCAATCCAAAAACATATTAGTAATGAGGTTGGATCGTTCCAGAAACAAAGTTCGTAGATAAATTGTTTGCTCTTTCTTGATGTCTCGTTCGTTGTCAACGGCGAGATATCTAACTCGCGAAATAACATTTTCTTCGTTATGAGGTTTTACCCCGCAACCAAAGAAGATAAATCATGAACGAGATCATGCATCTTGCTATACTCGATTCTACCATACTCATCCTTTACTGGTTCGTGTAGGAAAAAGTTTTGCAACAAAATATTGTAAATGTCGTCGCCACAACTCTCCATATCACGATCACTTCTTTCGATCAGAAATCCTTCTGCCATCCAAAGTTGGATTAATTGGTCTCTCCATATTTGTGTTCCCTTGGGAAAAATCGAGCAATATGCAAAACATTTTTTAAGTGATGAAGATGGTAATCGGTTGAAGCTGACCTTTAATACTTTGGAAACAACATCATCACTGGGATTGGAATTTGAACTCTCGAGAAACGATCTCCAATAATCACTTTCCTTCCCTTGTAAACTTCCGCCGACCACATTGGCTGCTAATGGTAAACCTCCACATCTACTAGCAATCTCCTTCCCAATAGCCTCAAGTTCCTCGGGCACTTGTAGGCTACGGAAAGTTCTTGCCTTAATTATCTTCCAACAATCATCATCGGATAGAACGGGTAAAGAAGGAACATCCAGTGTTTTCACAATTGATGCCACATTTTGATGTCGAGTGGTCACGATTATGAAATTTCCTTTGCTGGAGCTGATTCCCTGAACACAATTCTTGAAGTTGTCCCATTCATATTTTCCATCATTCAGAAAATCATCATGCACAAGCAAATATCTTGCATCCTTCAGCACCGATCGAAGCTGTTTCATGATAGCTTCCTCCCCCAATGATTCACCATCAGATACCCCAGACAAGGATTGCAAGACTTTGATGAGTAAACCTGTTTTGTCTATTTTCTTTGAGACACTTACCCAAATCCTATGATTAAAATGCTGCTCTATCCTTGGATTGTTGAAAGTCTTCCTAGCCAGAGTCGTCTTTCCCAATCCTCCCATTCCAACAATGGGAGCCACCGAAACCTCTGATGCAACATTATTGGCTTTTGGCGCCGTCTCGGCTTTAATTATCAACTTTATAATTTTTGACAAAGGAAAAAAAAAATCAAGAAGAAAAAGCAATGGTTCTGCTTATTCTGTTTTTCATCTAACATTATCTTCTAATTTTTTTTGAAAAGATATAACACGAGACATCCAACAGCCAGGGGTCCCATGCAACATCATTATTATTTTTTTGAATCTGTTATTTATACATAGAAATGCTAAAAATATATGATGAGCAAAAGTTTTTTGTTGTGAAAAAAAATATTTTCATTGCGTTTGAATTGTGATTGTCACTTCGATTTTCGGAAGGAGATGAACTTTATATTGTACACATATAATATCTTCAAATTCCAAACTTTCACTCATATAACTAATTTATAATAACATAAATATATTTTTTAATTTATATATATTTAGAATTTATTGCTGAATTTTTAAAGGGTAAAATATAAACCATGACACGGTTATTGGATTATGATTTATCAGAGCATTTTATAAAATTTTTCCCTACAGTTTCCGATTCCATTAACACGGGCGGGATAAATGTAACACCACTAAAATGATAGAGGTTTAGTCGAAAACTTTAAATTTAATTTTACTCCTACTATTCTTTTAGAAATGTTTATACAATAACAATGAATGACTTAATTACACTATAACATGAATTTTTTAATTTAAAACTCTCCTAAAACGAACTTACGACATATTGTCATATTGAGCATTACGTCTACAAGTCATAAAAACACATAAGATATATTTCTAAATTAGTAAAAAATATAATAAAGAAATAACAAAAAATAGTATAATTTGTATGGTATTTTGGAGGACACTTGTTAACACAAGGCTTGGAAAAGTGCCAAGATACTTGTGACTCATCTCATCAGAATAAGCAATAAAAATTCCTACATTTGTGATTAAAGGTATTGATCGGTCGGTTTGTTTTAATTTATTTAATTTCAAATCGGGTTTCCGATTTTCTGTTTATGTAAAATGTAATCCGAAGTCAAACCTTTCTACTTCGGTTCGGTTCGATTTTTGTGCTATAACAGACCGGTTTATACGGTTCGGTTTGGTCAGTTTGATCATTAATAATACATAATACAATAAAATAAACATAAATTTCATCCAACATGTAATTTAAATACCCCAACACACAACTTAAAGTTATAGTCATATAGTGAAGAAAAAAAATAACAAACAATACAAGGACAAATCCAACCACAATTTTATAATATTTTAAAAAAAACAAAATAAATTTTGATATCATTATTCTGATTTTGATAAAATTATTAAAATTAATAATATAAATACATTGCAAAATATAATATGTTTTTACATGATCTCTTGGTAAAAACTTAAAAAAAAAGTTTAAATAACTTTTATAAACAACAATCAACTAAAAAATACATAAACAACAATCAACTAAAAATTATTCGATTAAAATGATTATTCATTCACTAAATATCTTCTCATAACATATATAATATAAATAAAATTATTAATTTAAATCAATTTTGGTTTTCTCGGTCGATTTGGTTTTGACATATATAATCCAAAATCGATTAAAATAAACTTTGGTTTTAATATTTATATTTTAATTACAAAATACGTTTTTTGGTTCGATTCGGTCTTTGATTTTTTCAGTTTAGATTTTTGGTTTTTTCGGTATCCGAAATATGAACACCCATATTAGTGATAAAATTTTGCAGAGAATTGCTCGGTGAGAAATAGTGAAATAGTATGATATTTTTCATTAAAAAATTATTATAACGGTGCAAAAAAGTGTTTCTGCATAAATTAAAGTGTTATTTAGCGAAGAGTTCCAGTAGACCAAGTGAGGATAAGTTTCGTTATTGTAGTTTAGTACATTATATAACTATCAAGATTTTGTCTAAATGATTTGACATATAAGAACGTTTTTTTTTCAGTTTTAAGAGCGGTTTTCCACCGATCTTAAACTTTTACCAATGGTTATCAGATCGTTCCTATTATCACCTAATCCAGAAACATATCGTTAATGTGTTCGGTCTTATCTTCTTTGAGAAACAAAGTTCTAAGATAAATTGTTTGCTCCTTCTTCATGTCATGTTCCTGTGATATATCTTATTCGAAAAATAACATTTTATTTCTTACGAGGTTTTGCCCCCACAACCAAAGAAGATAGGTGATGAACAAGATCATGCATTTTGTTAGACTTGATCATCTTACCATATTGATCTTTTACTGCTTCATGTAGAATTTTTTTTTTTCAATAACATATTTTAAACATTCTCGTCATTACCCTCCATATCAATATCACTTCTTTCCAATAGAAATCTTTCGGCCATCCAAAGTTGGATTAATCGCTTTCTCCTTATTTCTTCCACACTGGGAAAAATGGATCATTATAAAAAACATTTTTTAAGCAATGAAGATGGTAATCGGTTGATTCTCAACTTTAATTCTTTGAGAACAACAACTTCACTGGGATTAGAATTTGAACTCTCGTAAAACTCCATTAATAATTTTCTTCTCTCGTAATCTTCCCCCGACCACATTGGCTGCTAATGGTAGACCTTGACATCCAGAAGCAATCTCCTTCCCAATAGCCTCAAATTCCTCGGGCACTTGAAGTTTAGGGAAAGTTTTTGTCTTAGTATCTCCCAACAATCATAATCGGATAAAACTGGTAAAGACAAAACACCCAATGTTTTCACAATTGGTGCCACAATCTTATCTCGAGTGGTCACGATTATGAGATTTCCTTTGCCTGAGTTGACTCTCTGAACACAATTCCTGAAGTTGTGACATTCATGTTTTTCATCATTCAAATAATCATCAAACACAAACAAATATCCTGTATCCATCAGCTTCGATGCAAGCTTTTGGATGATAGCTTCCTCCCTCGTTGATCATACATCCACAACTTCACGGAACGATCATTTTGAACGTCCCTCTCCTACGCATCGTTCAAGAAATTTTTAATCATTTTCAATGTTTTTTTCCATCATTTTTAAAACATTAATGAGACCCCAAAAAAGGTTGAACTCTTCCACCAGCATTGAAAAGCAACATCGACAACTATTTCAGCTATCTCCGGTTTTTTGCAGTTTGGTCTTATAATTTGACTTATACGTATATGATCAATTATTATTTTACACACGTACTTCTTGTGCATATTTATTTATACTCGTTAAAATTTTAGTTGCACATTCTAAAATATTCCTTAAAATTTCAGTGGGAATATTTTTAAAGTACATGTCCAAACAAAAACGAAATGTTAAAATATATTTATAAAATAGTTGTACAAACACATATTTATTACAAAAATAATTTTTAAAATATTTTCTTCACTTGTGAACTTCCCCCGACCACATCGGAAGCTAATGGTATACATCGACATCTACAAGCAATCTTCTTCCCAATAGCCTCAAATTCCGCGGGTACTTGGAGGCTCGGGAATGTTATTGCCTTAATCATCTTCCAATAATGTAAGTAGTTACAATCCAGAAATATATTTAATGAGGTCAGCCTTGCATACTTTCAAAAACAAATTAAGTTCGCAGATAAAGTGATTGCTCCTTCTAGATGTCATGTTTATTGTCAACTACGATATCTTACTCGATAAACAACATTTTCTTCATTTTGACGTTTTACCCCCACAACCAAACAAGATCATGCATCTTGATATTCTTGATTCTACCATATAGATTCTTTATTGTTTCTTGTAGGAAAAAGTTTTGCAACAAAATATTGTAAACATTGTCACCACAAGTCTTCATATCAATATCACTTCTTTCAAACAAAATCCTTTGGTTATCCAAAATTAGATTAATCGGACTCTCATTATTTTTTCCCCTTAGGAAAAATGGATAAATATGCAGAACAATTTTTAAGTGATGAAGATGGTAATCTGTCAATGCTAAAATTTAATGCTTTGAAAACAACAACATCACTTAGATTATTATTTTAACTCTCGAGAAAACAATCTCCAGTATTCACTTTCCTTCTCTTGTAAACATCCCCGATCACATTGGCTGATACTGGTAGTGTGAAACCCCGGGAGCGGGGCGTGACATAAATGATATCAGAGCAAAAACAGGTTCATGATCTCGATGGGAGATTATGATTTAGAATATATGGTCTTGATTGGAAACTAAGATTTAGAATTTGAAAGAACTACTTGGGATTAGTATTTATATTGCATATGCAATATAATATTTGAGATTGACTTATTGGCCTTTAAGTTTGAGAGATTTTGGGGAATAATTTGGTGGCTTTAAGTTAGAATATTGATTTTGTTGGTGAATTATTGGTTTAAGTTGGGTTGATTTTTTATTAGTACTTAGAGTACATCATAGATCGAAATATTTGAATCATGATTTTGAAATTTATAAGAATTATTTGGGAACTATAGTTGTCAAGATTTTGGGATTTATGAAAAATCATATGAGGACTATAGTTACTAAGTGGCGAAACAAATTTGGAAATTAGACTAATTTTTTACTTTTGAGATTTAAGTTTACATTTGGGATTTGAGTCTGACTTGATATTAGGAATTGTTTATTAAGTTATAATATTTGGGATTTAAGTTTGACATTTGGATTTTATGATTTTTGGGATCTAATTTTCGAAATTATTGGTAAAATAGTTTAGTCATATGTCATTAGTCGACTAAGTTAAATTAAGTTTCGGGGACAAAACTTCAAATAAGGTGGGAAGGATGTGAAACCCCAGGAGCGGGGCGTGACATGTAGACCTTGACATCTATATCTACATGAAACCTCCTTCCCAATATCCTTAGATTCCTTGGGCAGTTGCAGACTGAGGAAAGTTCTTGCATTAATTATCACCCAACAACATAAGTAGTTAATAAAACATATTGTTAACAAGGTCGGCCTAGCATATATCCTCTCAGAAACAAATTTCGTAGATAATTTTTTTTCTCTTTCTTGATGTCATGTTCCTGCAAGATAGGTCATGAACAAAATCATGCATCTTGTTATATTTGATCATTTACTGCTTCTGTTGGACAATATCAAATCAATATGATTTGTTTGTTAATATTCATATTTGTTTTAGTTTAGATCTTAGCAACTAGATTAGATTTATTTGTTGTAACAAATTTTCTGTTCCTATTTTGATATATTCTCTCTTCCTTGTACTGTATCTATATATTGAACATCAGAAAGAAATAAACAATCTAATTCTTGGGATCTCTATTTTCACATGGTATCAGAGCAGGTTGAAATATCACGTATCATTTCTTTCTCTCATTCCTTCACATGACTGATGCAAACATGAGCTCCACACCTCCAATCAAAACTGACCTCTATGCCATTCATCACTCTGATAGCCCTTCCGCCATCCTTGTTACCCCTTTATTGACAGGTGACAATTATGGTTCATGGAGTCGTGCAGTGACGATGGCACTCCGTGCCAAAAATAAATTTGGCTTTGTCGATGGGTCTCTCAAAATGCCAAAGGAAAAGGATGATATTTCCAACTGGGAGCGTTGCAATGATCTAGTTGGAAGTTGGATCCTTAATTGTGTTTCACCAGAAATCCGTCCAAGTATTTTATATGCTGAAACTGCAACACAAATCTGGACAGATCTAAAGGATCATTTTTCTCAATCAAATGCTCCTAAGATCTATCAGTTGAAGCAATCAATATCTGCTCTCAACCAAGATGGTATATCTGTTTCTCTATATTTCACACAACTCAAGTCTTTGTGGGACGAACTCAGTTCCATTACCACTATCACTCCCTGTATTTGCGGCAATGCTAAAAGCATTATTGATCAACAAAATCAAGATCGTGCCATGGAGTTTCTTCAAGGGCTACATGATCGTTTTTCGGCTATCCGCAGTCAAATTCTCTTGATGGAGCCATTTCCTTCCATTCAACGTATCTATAATTTGGTACGTCAAGAAGAAAAACAACAAAAAATTAATATTCGAACTACTCCTACTATTGATTCAGCAGCACTTGAAACGTATAATCCACCATTTCGAGCCACGGGAAAACGCCAACGCCCTTTCTGTGAGAATTGCAACAATCATGGTCATACTCTCGCTACATGTTATCAGATTCATGGTTTTCCAGATAAACAAGATAAACCTGTAAAGAAAACAGAGTCACCTTCCGCTACCTTCGCTAGTCATTTCCCATCTGAACAGTATAATAAACTCCTTGCACTCCTTGCTAAAGAAGAATCTGGCAGATCTTCAGCCCACTTGGCAAGTACGGCTCTTACTTGTTTTCCTTCTTGTTGGATTATTGATTCAGGTGCTTCTAATCATATATGTACATCTCTCTCTTTTTTTCTTCGTATTATAAGTACATAAAAATATATCAGTTCAATTACCGGATGGTTCTCAAGCGCCTGTGACACACATAGGCACGGTTAATTGTTCATCATTACTTACTCTCACGAATGTTTTCCACATTCCATCCTTCAAATTCAATTTGCTATCTATTTCACAATTAACAAAGTCAACAAATTGTGATGCCATTTTTTCATCTTCTGAGTGTATATTTCAGGACCGCACAACGACGAAAAAGATTGGTCGAGGTAGTGCTCGAAATGGTCTCTTTTATTTAGATGCAGATTTAATTTTAAATTCTGCTTTTTCTTTCAAGAAATGTAATAAATTTGACCTATGACATTCTCGAGCAATGGAACAAAAAAAAACATCTTGATTAGCCCCAAAATATGGCCCATTTTCCCTGCAATGTCCCCTCCTGTAGATTCCAGCACCCATTCCAGCACCACCTTCTTCATATTATCCACTTCCACCATCTCTGCTTTCAGAACAGATTGAAAGAAATGGGTTGCTCTGGTTAATTTGGTTTTGTCTTTATTTCTGACTACTCTCGCTGATTGATTTTCATATGAAATATTTTGGGTTTCAATTCGCAGAGGAATATGTATTGGTTTCTTTGGGTTTCTTCTGTCATTTTCTTTGTATTGAGAAACGGAGAAGCCATGTGGAATTCTAGGGGAACTATGGCATATGTTTGAGTCTGAGTCATCACTTTAGTTTTTGGTTTTTTTAATCAAAATATTTTTCATTCAATACTCACCCATTGGCTCATATTCCATAAATTTTAAATGAGGGGCCGATGGATGTCACGTTTCTGAGTCCATCCACTATCAAGATCTTTAGAAGTGGTAGATGACCTAGTGTTGGCATTTCTTGGCACTTTCTGCAGTCTTTCAAGAAAATCTCGACAAGTTTGGGGAAATTCATCTTCATTGTCCACGCTGGAAACTTATCTCCGTCGAAATTTCTAATGACCAAACGCTTTAAATTCTGATGAGGTTGGAGACCTTCCAAAACTTCATCATCATTGTTGTTGACTTCCCTCGTCTCTCGTCGACTCCACTCAAACTTTAAAGAGAGTAAATTTTGCTTCTCAACTAAACATGCTCCCATGGCTTCTGCTTTCTCTCTCACTTCTTCAAGATTTCTTATCGCAACTTCTCCATGTAGATTCTTTAAATTTCTCAACTCACCAATTTTAAGTCCCTCCTCGTTGCCAACAATAAAAATGCTTAATGTTCTAAGACAAGTCAGCTTTCCAATTTCAAGAGGCATTCTCTTCAAAGACAAAAGAACACCGAGAACAAGGTGTCTCAACCCAACTAAAGTCTTCAACCGCTCTGGTAGCTCTATAAGTCTATCAAAATTTTCTAGCCTTAAAGTTTGAAAATTGAAAAGTTTGCAGAAAGAATCTGGTAATTTTTTAATATGAGTGAAACTCAAATCAAGAAATCTCAAATGTATTAGCTTGTCGATCGAGCTTGTCAATTCTTCGGTATCTGAACCACATAGATTAAGAACATGCAAGTATTTGCAATCTAGAAACATATTAGTAATGCGGTTGCATCCTTTCAGAAACAAAGTTCGCACATAAATTGTTTGCTCCTTCTTTACGTCATGTTCCTCATCAACTGCGAGATATCTAACTCGAGAAATAACATTTTCTTCGTTATGAGGTTTTACCCCCGCAACCGAACAAGATAGGTCATGAACAAGATCATGCATGTTGCTATACTTGATTCTACCATAGTCATCCTTTTCTGGTTCGTGTAGGAAAAAGTTTTGCAACAAAATATTGTAAACATCGTCGCCACAACTCTCCATATCCTGATCACTGCTTCCAAAAAGAAATCCTTCGGCCATCCAAAGTTGGATTAATCGGTTTCTCCATATTTGTTTTCCCTTGGAAAAAATGGAGCAATATGCAAAGCATTTTTTAAGTGATGAAGATGGTAATCGGTCGAAGCTGACCTTTAATACTTTGGAAACAACATCATCATTGGGATTGAAATTTGAACTGTCGAGAAACGATCTCCAATAATCACTTTCCTTCCCTCGTAAACTCCCCCCGACCACATTGGCCGCTAATCGCAGACCTCGACATCTACAAGCAATCTCCTTCCCAATAGCCTCAAATTCCTCAGGCACTTGTAGGCTACGGAAAGTTCTTGCCTTAATTATCTTCCAACAATCATCATCGGATAAAATGGGTAAAGAAGGAACATCCAGTGTTTTCAAAATTGATGCCACATTTTGATCTCGAGTGGTCACGATTATGAAATTTCCTTTACTTGAGCTGATTCCCTTGACACAATTCTTGAATTTGTCCCATTCATGTTTTTCATCATTCAGATAATCATCAAGCACAAACAAATATCTTGCATCCTTCAGCTTCGATTGAAGCTGTTTCATGATTGCTTCCTCCCCTGATGATTCACGATCAAATACCCCGGACAAGGATTCCAAGAATTTGATGAGTAGACCTTTGTTGTCGATTTTCTTTGATACACTAACCCAAATCCTTTGATTAAAATGCGTCTCTATCCTTGGATCATTGAAAGTTTTCCTAGCCAGAGTCATCTTTCCCAATCCTCCCATCCCAACGATGGGAACCACCGAAACCTCTAATTCATCAGCAGACTTGATGATAACATCAACAATTTGGGATGCAACATCATCTCTACCTATAAAAATGGGATCAACTGCAATGGAATTAGTTTCCATCACAGGAGGAATATAATTAGCCGAAACGGCTAATCTCTCCTGAAGACCAAAGCTTCTGGCATCTTCGTTAACATTTTTGAATTTGGTATTCAAGTCCTTGATTTTGTGGCCTATTTCACGATGAAAGGCCACATGACCGAGGGAAGAAAAGGAGAACGAGCAGCATACCTTCCGCTTCACTTGGCTCTCGATCTCTTCCTTCTGACGAAGGATCTCGTTGTTGAACTCCTCCAGCAAGTTGTCCGCTTCGTAGGCGACATCCTCCAGATCATACAGCCATAGCTTCATGGAACTATCCTTTTCAATGTCCCGCTCCGATGCATCGTTCAAGAACGTCTGAATCTTTTTCAATGTTTTGTCCAGCCTTTTCAAATCATCCTTGAAACCCCGAAAGAGGCTGATCTCTTCCGCAGCAAGAGCCAACAACTTCTCCAACAACATTTTAACAACAGCATCAACAGCTATTTCGGCCATCGATCTCCGGTTTAATTTGTTGCATTTCGATCAGTGTGTGTGTGGAAATTCACGATTGTTGACTTTAAATTGCACTAGACAGCTTGGGGTCACATGCCACATTGTTGGGTGACTTTAATTATTAACTTTATATATATGATATATGTTGTGAAAAAGTAAAAATTTATGGTAAAAAGTAAAAACTCCAAAACTCAAAATATATCAAACTCTACACTTTATAATATTTTTCTCTCAACTCAATTGTGTTTTTCATCACAAATGAAGACCTATTTATAGATCCACATTTGAGATTAGTCCAAAAATTAATACATCATCATCTACATCATCACACACTATTTTTCCACATTTTACAACTCAATATTCAAAATTCAACATTCAACAATAATAATATAATATTTTCAACACTCCCCCTTGTGATGATGATCGTCATATGATGATTGTCTTTATTTCGTATTTTATGCTGTCTCGTTAAAAACCTTACTAGGAAAAACCCAGTGGGATAAAAACCATAGTTAGGAAAAAAGAGTGCAGCCACCTAAACTCCCCATCATGTTAATATGAGTGATTCTTCACATATTCCGTAGATTGCGCATCCCTATGTTATATATATGCTTTCTGAATATTGACGTAGGAAGTGCCTTTGTGAAGAGATATGATGAGTTTTCACTTGATTGAATGTAACAGATATCAATATCTTTATTCTTCTCAAGCTCTTGAGTATAGGCAAAGAATTTTGGGGGGATATGTTTTGTTCTGTCACTTTTGATGTATCCTTCTTTCATTTGAGCAATACATGCATCATTATCTTCATACAATGTCACAGGCTTCTTGTCTACTGATAATCCACAAGAAGTTTGGATATGTTGTGTCATTGATTTTAGCCAAACACATTCACGGCCTGCTTCATGTAGCGCAATAATCTCAGCGTGATTTGATGAAATTTTTACGAGTGTTTGTTTCTGTGAACGCCAAGAAATTGCGGTGCCTCCACGAGTAAATACATATCCGATTTGGGAACGTGCCTTATGTGGATCAGATAAATATCCAGCATCTGCATAACCAATGATACTTTGATTGGTGTCTTTTGAGTACAAAAGTCCCAAATCTGTCGTTCATCGTAGATAACGAAATATATGTTTAATTCCGTTCCAGTGCCTCTTTGTTAGATATGAACTGAATCTTGCCAATAAATTTACAGCAAAAGATATATCTAGTCTAGTGCAATTTGCAAGATACATAAGGGCACCAATGACACTTAGATATGGTACTTCTGGACCAAGAATAACTTCATCATCTTCGCATGGACGGAATAGATCCTTTTCTATGTTTAATGATCTTACAACCATTGGAGTACTTAATGGATTTGATTTATCCATATTAAAACGTTTAAGGATCTTTTATGTATAATTTGCCTGGTGAACAAAAATTTCACATTCTTTTTGTTCTATTTGCAAACCCAGACAGTACTTGGTTTTTCCAAGATCCTTCATTTCGAATTCTTCCTTCAAGTACATCATAACCTCTTGAATTTCTTTATTCGTTCCAATGATGTTTAAATCATCAACATATACAACAATAATTACACATCCGGATATTGTTTTCTTGATGAAAACACAAGGGCATATTGGATCATTTACATATCCCTTTTTCATCAAGTGCTCACTTAGCCGATTATATCACATTCGGCCGAATTGCTTCAACCCATATAATGATCTTTGCAATTTTACAGAATAAAATTCTCTGGGTTTTGAACTTTGTGCCTCAGGCATCTTAAATCTTTCAGGGATTTTCATGTATATATCACTATCAAGTGATCCGTATAAGTAAGCCATAACAACATCCATCAGACACATTTTCAAATTTTCAGACACTGCCAAACTAATCAAATATCGAAACGTAATTGCATCCATAACAGGAGAATGCGTTTCTTCATAATCAATTCCAGGCCTTTGAGAAAAACCTTGTGCAACAAGTCTAGCTTTATATCTTACTATTTCATTTTTCTCATTTCTCTTTCGAATAAAAACCCATTTGTATCCAACAGGTTTTACACCTTCAGGTGTGAGGACTATAGGTCCAAAAACATTACGTTTATTCAACGAATCCAATTCAACCTGGATGACATCTTTCCATTTTGCCCAATCATGATGAGTTTTACATTCACCAAAGGATTTTGGTTCATGATCCTCGTTTTCATTTATGATATCACATGCCACAATATAAGAAAATATCTCATCAATATCTTCTATATCTTTTCGGTTCCATATTTTTCCAGTATTAATATAATTGATAGAGATTTCACGATTCTCGTCAGTTTATGGTTCTGACATAACATTTTCATCATCAGGTGTTTCTTCTGGAACACCATTTTCTATTTTATGATCATCGTGTTTCTCTATGCCTTTCCTTTTCCGAGGATTTTTATCCTTGGAACCGACCGACCTTCCACGCTTCAAGCATTTTATGACATCATGAGTGTCTTCAATTTGTTTCTTTGGAATTTCAATTCGAGCAGGGGAATTTAGAGCATGTATATATGATTTTGTTACCCCTTTTGTGTCTGCAAATGCATCTGGAATTTGATTTGCAATTCTTTGCAAGTGCACAATTTGCTGTACATCTTTCTCACATTGTTTGGTCCTTGGATCCAAATGTAACAATGATGGTACATACCATGTGATTTCTTTTTCGATGTGTTTCTTTTCTCCCCCTAACATTGGGAAGATTTCTTCATTAAAATGACAATCAGCAAAACGTGCTGTAAACACATCGCCTGTCTGAGGCTCAAGATATCGAATGATTGATGGGCTATCATAACCTATATAAATATCGATTTTTCTTTGAGGACCCATTTTTTATCGTTGAGGTGGTGCAATAGGCACATACACCATACATCCAAAAATTCTAAGATGAGAAATATTTGGTTCTTTACCAAATGCAAGCTGCAATGGGGAGAATTTATGATATGCACTTGGTCTGATGCGAATTAATGCCGCAGCATGTAAAATTGCATGTCCCCATATAGAAATAGGGAGTTTTGTTCTCATAATCATTGGTCTAGCAATCAGTTATAGACGTTTAATCAATGATTCAGCTAATCCATTCTGTGTATGAACATGAGAAACATGATGTTCAACAGTAATTCCCATTGACATACAATAGTCATTGAAAGTTTGAGAAGTAAATTCTCCAGCATTATCAAGTCTTATTTTCTTGATTGTATAATCGGGAAATTGATTTCGCAATTTTATTATTTGAGCCATTAGTTTTGCAAATGCCACATTCCGAGTTGACAATAAGCATACATGTGACCATCTGCTGGAGGCATCGATCAATACCATAAAATATCGAAATGGTCCACATGGTGGATGAATTGGCCCACAAATATCACCCTGAATACGTTCAAGAAATATGGGTGATTCTGTTTGGATTTTAGCTGGCGATGGTCTTATAATAAGTTTTCCAAGAGAACATGATTTACATTGAAACTTATTATTCTGAAAGATCTTCTGGTCTTTCAATGGATGACCATGCGTATTTTCAATAATTCTTCGCATCATTATTGAACCAGGATGTCCCAATCGATCATGCCAATTGATTAATATTGAAGAACTATTAACCACCATATTTGATTCGATTGGCCTTATATGTGTATAATGCAATCCAGTAGGGAGCATTGATAATTTTTCAACCACATATTTCTTTCCTGATTTATATGTGGTAAGACATATATATTTCTGATTTCCATCAGTTATCGTTTCACTATCATATCCATGAGAATATATGTCATTAAAACTCAACAAATTTATTTTCGATTTTGGTGAATATAAAGCATCATTTATCAAAAATTTTGTACCATTCGGTAACAAAAAATGTGCTTTACCACAACCTTCAATCAAGTCTACAAGACCTGATATTGTATTCACCATTGTTTTTGTTGGTTTATTTCCAAGAAATATATTTCATCTCGCAGAATAGTGTGCGTGGTACCACTATCTGATATGCAAATTTCCATGGTATTATTTCCGTGTTTGCTCATATCATTTTCCATATCAAACTTCACAAAAATTCAATAAAGAAAATATAAGTACAATACAAATGCAAAATATAACATGTTTATAATACAAGAATGCATGAAAAATACAAATTTGTTACAATCTAGTCCCACCAATCTTTTAATCAATGTCTTCGAAATCATTCATAAAATCTGCAGCATTGAAACTAGTTGAACCAATTAAATGGTCACTATTTTCAACAAAATTGGTCTCTTTTCCTTTCCCCTTTATCGATTCTTTATAGAGCTTACAAAGGTGCTCAAGGGTTCGACAAATATGTGACCAATGTCCTGGAGTACCATATCTATAACAAACACTCTCAGATCTTTTTGAGTGATTTTCATTTTCACTCGTGTTTTCATGCTGCCTTTTTGGTGGGTGGTTCGTGACGTTCTTTTGAGATGAGTTATTAAAGTAACTATCTCGATTATTTTCATATCCACGGCCGCGACCACGACCGCGATCATTTTTACGTCCACGTCCTCGACCTCGTCCACGACCAAAATCTGGTCTATGCCTTTGATTTTGGTTTTTATTTTTTATTAAGACATTTGCTTTTGGAAATGCCGTTGATCCAGTGGGTCGGGATTGATGATTTTTCACTAACAATTCGTTGTTCTTTTCCGCCACAAGAAGACATGCAATTAGTTCGGAATATCTCGAAAATCCACGCACTCTATACTGTTGTTGTAGAGTTATATTTGATGCGTGAAAAGTGAAAAATGTTTTCTCAAGCATTTCCATCCATGTGACTTCAAGTCCACAGAATTTCAATTGAGAGATTATTCGATACATCGCAGAATTATAATCACTGACTTTTTTAAAGTCTTGGAATCTCAACGTATTCCATTCATCACGGGCGGTCGGGAGTATAACTTCTCTTATATGCTCAAATCTTTCTTTCAGCCATTTCCATAAAATCATTGGGTCTTTTTCTGTGAGATACTCACATTTCAATCCATCATCAAGATGTCTACGTAAGAAAATCATAGACTTTTCCTTTTCTTGTGAGGATGATATATTATTTTTTTTGATGGTATCACTTAGACCCAATGACTCAAGTTGCATTTCTAAATCGAGAGTCCATGGCATGTAATTCTTTCCGGTGATATCGAGCGCAACGAATTCAATATTTGTCAAATTTGACATGGTGATACTAGAAAATAACAATGCATTTTATTAGTTAATTTTCATTAATATGAAAATACAAAATAATGGAAGAACGTAGATTACAAGTGCGTGTACAAATAGAGAAAAAATATGTGGTGGAAAATCGTTGGTGAGTACATGATAAGTGCATTTTATGCGCTTATATTGTTAGTATTGTGCTTGACTCTTGTGTTTTATTGGTCGATTTTATGCGCTTTTCTGTTGTTTTTGTTATATGAAGGAAACAAGGCATGGGAATCGAGTTGATGGATATAAGTGCAAAAGAGGGAAGAAAAGATCAAGAATTGAAGGCTTAAGAAATTGAAAAAAAGGAGGAATTCGAGAGCGAGGAGCGCCCGCTCTGCTGAGTGGCGCGCCCGCGCGATGATCTAGAGGAACATGGAATTTTTGCGTGAGGATTGAGCGCCCGCTCTATACCAAGGCGCGCCCGCGCCATTGCTGAGAAGAAAAGAGGAGAAAGTGCGTAAACACTGAGCACTCGCGCAGGAACAATGAGCGCGCGCGCCATTCTGAGGAATCGAAGAGCGTAGAGGTTGAGCGCGCGCGCCACTATATGGAGCGCCCGCGCCGTCGGTCGCACAGATTTATTTTTTGGAAGAATTTTATGTTTTGGAAACTCTTGTTTTAATTCCTAGGCTTATCTTTGGACGATTTGTTACCAATAAAGAGAGTTTTTTTATTGAAGAAAGGGGGAGAAAACGTAGGAAGGAGACTAGGTTTTTTCTAAGAATTCTAGAATTTCATCTTTGCTTATAATTTTTACTTTGTTCTTCATGAATTGTGTTGGCTAGTTTTTAATACTTGGTTAAGGAAGACGAAGCCCTTGATTAATTTATTCGAGAGATTCATGTTTTACAGATTTTGATTATTGTTGAGTATCAAGTATTATTCTGATTTATTTCATGATTGTATGTTTGATTATTAGATTGATCACCTGATAATTCTTATATATAATCTACTGCTAAATTAGAGTTTGAATCCGTAATTGTTCGAATTATCTGATTTGCGAAGCAACTACAATTAATAATCGTCCGCTTGTGAGGTTAGGAATTGTAGGGATAATAATTGACTAGGCTAAATTCATCCGCTTGTGTATGAGTTGTCTAGATTTATCAGTTTTACTAGTTTGCATGCTATCGTGAGTTTAAATCTAATCGCTTGTATTGGGTTGATTCATTGATAAGGGTTATCTTAGAACGCTTGTGTCTAGTTAACTAAGATTAAGGTAAAACAGGAATTTAATTTCCAATGATGAATATTCTACATGATTAAAGATTTTTAGATAATCGATGATCGAACGAATGAAATCAAGGGTGTAGTTGACCGAAACCAAGACTTGTCTCTTATTGAATTTTCCCAATCTTTATTTAATTTTTGCATGCCAGTGAATTTTAGTTGTTTAAATTTCTTAGTAGTTAATCCGAACTTGAAAACCCCCTTTTTCTTTTAAAGAACACTTTTAAATTTCCCTTTCCTCGTGGGAACGATCCCTACTCACACTACTACATTAATTTGTTTATCTGATTGAGTCGGGTAATTTGGGCGTACGCGATAAGCGCAACCAAATTTTGGCGCCGTTGCCGGGGAACGGTGTTAATTTATTGTGTTCTTTTTCTTAATTGCTTTCTTTTTGTTTTTATTCTGTTATTCTCATTCTGTTCTATTTTTTTTTCTTTGTTTCTAGCTTTTTCTTTAGTTCATGCTTTCAGGTGATTTTACTGAGAAAGACTTTCTCTACGATCCGGAAATTGAAAGAACCTTGCATAGACAAAGGAGAGAACGTCGTAGGCAACAACAAGAAGCCGCTGCTCGTGCTGGTTTTCCTGAAGAAGAAGAGATGGCTGATAATGCGAACCTGAGCCTCAGACAATTGGGCACTCCAGATTTGAATCAACAACCCTTATGCATTACTTTTCCTCATAAGCATCTGATGGAGTTCCATGTAGTGTGCATTAGCATGAAGCCACATGGAGTAACAGAGGAGCAGATCCAGCTTCGAGACTTTCCTTTCTCTTTGAAGAGTGCTGCTAAGGATTGGCTATACTACTTCCCCTCTGGATCGATTACAACCTGGACTGACATGAAAATGATTTTTCTTGAAAAATATTTTCCAGCATCGAGAGCAGCAAACATCAGGAAAGAGATCTATGGGATCAAGCAGATGACGGGGGAATCACTTCACGAGTATTGGGAGCGGTTCAAAAAGCTATGCGCTAGTTGCCCGCAACATCAGATAAGTGAAAACCTCTTAATTCAATATTTCTATGAAGGTTTGCTACCTCATGACAGGAGTATGCTAGATGCTGCTAGTGGAGGAGTTTTTGTGGATAAAACCCCGGTGCAAGAAAGGAACTTAATAGAGAATATGACTGCCAATTCTCAGCAATTTGGCACTAACAGAACTGATCATGCACCAAGGAGAAACAATGAGGTGAATGTCTCTTCCCTTGAACAGCAATTAATTGAATTAACCACTCTTGTGCGTCAGATGACTGTAGGGAATGGGCAGACTGCGAAGGCTTGTGGCATCTGCGCTGCAATAGGACACGCCACTGATATGTGTCCTACACTTCAAGAGAATCAATTGAACAGGTAAACGCTACTGGAGGATTTCCTGGACCACCACAACGGAAGTATGATCCGTATTCCAACACGTACAATCCTGGTTGGAAGGATCATCCCAATTTTAGATACGGGAATCAGCAGGCAAATCAACATGGACCTCAGGCTCCACCGCCAAATCAAGCTTTTAGGCCACCCTTTCCACAGCAGCAGCAGAGACCTCAGATACCAACACCAGGTGAGTTTCTCGAAAATATAGTTAAGGAACTTGCAAAAAATACTGCATCTTTTCAACAGGACACCAGAGCAAGTATCCAAAACTTAACTACTTAAATGGGACAGCTCGCTACAGCAATCAACAAGCTGGAAGCACAAAATTCCAACAGTCTGCCATCTCAAACTGTGGTGAACCCAAGAGAAAACGCCAGTGCAATAACTTTAAGAACTGGGAAGGAGTTGAAAATGAAGGAGAAGAAAGTTGAGGTTGAGCCCAAAGAGAAGCTACACGAAGAAGAGCAAAAGGTAAGTGAGGAAAAATCATCCAAGGATGATTCGCCAAGAGGTAAGTTTCCTCCTCTATCTGAATATAAGTCTGTTGCCCCTTTCCCCTTAGCTCTTAAGGACTCTAGGAAAGGTGAGGGAATTAAGGAGTTATATGAAACTTTTTGTAGATGTGAGGTTAACATTCCATTGCTAGATGCCATTAAGCAGGTACCTCGATACGCAAAGTTTTTGAAGGAGTTGTGCACAGCTAAGAGGAAACAGACTTTGAAGGGTTGTCAGAAAGTGGAGTTAGGTGAGAATGTATCTGCAGTGATCCAAAGAAAATTACCCGCCAAATGCAAGGATCCAGGTATGTTCTCCATCCCATGCACTATAGGAAATATTAGACTTGAAAAGGCCATGTTAGATCTAGGAGCATCAATCAATGTCATTCCATACTCTATTTATGCATCCTTGAAACTTGGCCCACTGAATAAGACTGGCATTGTTATACAATTAGCTGATAGGTCTAATGCATATCCTAGAGTCGTGGTGGAAGATGTGCTGGTGCAAGTAAATGAGTTAGTTTTTCCTGCAGACTTTTATGTGCTAGACATGGAAAACGGTGATCATAATAGTCCTATTTTATTAGGCAGACCGTTTTTGAAAACATCCATGACTAAAATTGATGTTCACAGTGGCACACTCACTATGGAATTTGATGGCGAGGTTGTGAAATTTAATATCTATGATGCTATGAAATTTCCTGATAGTGATGATTGTATATTTTCTGTTGACATTGTGGATTTCTTGACCCAAGATGTTTTTGAGCATGCAGGAAAAGATGAGCTAGAGGTGGCTATTACAGCAGCCACTATGAAGACGGAAGAAGGAATTAGATGCAGCCGCAAAGTGGATGAAATTGAGGATATTCTGAACAGTGCTCCTGAGCTACCACAGTCAAGTGATGTATCTTATTTGTCTTTACCGATCTCTAACACTCGGCGCATTCCATCTGTTTTGCAGGCACCAGTGGTTGAGCTAAAAACGCTTCCAACCCACCTTAAGTATGTGTTCCTTGGAGAAGGAGAAACACTACCTGTCATCATCTCCAGCAGCTTGGAAGCCGAGCAAGAAGAACAACTGGTCAAGGTTCTAAAAGAGAATAAAACTGCTATTGGGTGGACCATAGCAGATATCAAGGGAATTAGCCCTTCCACATGCATGCACCGAATTCTGATGGAAGATGGTGCAAGTCCCTCACGGCAACCGCAGAGGAAGTTGAATCCACCTATGATGGAGGTGGTAAAAGCTGAAATTCTGAAGCTACTTGAAGTTGGGGTCATCTACCCAATTTCTGATAGTCAGTGGGTCAGTCCGGTACAGGTGGTACCCAAGAAAACTGGAATTACAGTGGTGAAAAATAAGGACGACGAATTGGTTCCCACCCGCATTCAAAATGGGTGGAGGGTTTGTATTGATTATAGGAAGCTTAATGCTGGAACCCGAAAGGACCACTTCCCTCTCCCTTTTATTGATCAAATGATTGAGAGGTTAGCATGTCATCCTTACTATTGTTTTCTTGATGGTTATTCTGGTTATTTTCAGATTGCAATTGCATCGGAAGATCAGGAGAAAACGACATTCACATGCCCATTCGGAACTTTTGCATACCGCTGCATGCCCTTTGGACTATGCAATGCACCGGCTACTTTCCAACGGTGTATGGTTAGTATATTTTCTGATTTTGTAGAGCACATATTAGAAGTCTTCATGGATAATTTTACTGTCTATGGTGACTCATTTGAAGATTGTCTGTCTAATCTTGCTCTAGTTCTTAAGAGGTGTGTCGAAACCAACCTGGTTCTTAATTCTGAAAAATGTCATTTTATGGTTGGGCAAGGTATAGTGTTGGGTCATGTCGTCTCATCTAAGGGGATAGAGGTAGATAAAGCAAAAATTGATATTATTCAGTCTCTACCTTACCCCGTAAGTGTGCGGGAGGTGCGCTCTTTTCTTGGTCATGCAGGTTTTTACAGGAGGTATATTCAGGATTTTGCCAAGATTGCATCTCCTATGTGCAAACTGCTGCAGAAGGATGTGTCGTTTGAATTCAATGAGTCATGCAAAACTGCTTTTGATAAACTCAAGGACTCATTGAATTCAGAGCCAATCATCCAACCACCGGATTGGACTAAGCCATTTGAAATCATGTGTGACGCCAGTGATTATGCCGTAGGAGCGGTATTGGGACAAAAAGTTGGGAAAGCATCGCACGCTATTTACTACGCTTCGCGCATTCTGAACGATGCCCAATGAAACTACTCCACTACTGAAAAGGAGCTTTTAGCAGTAGTTTTTGCTTTAGAAAAATTTCGTTCATATTTACTTGGTGCTAAAGTTATTGTCTATTCTGATCATGCAGCTCTTCGTTTTCTAATGGCGAAGAAGGAGGCAAAGCCAAGGCTAATAAGATGGATACTACTGCTGAGCGAATTTGATGTGGAGATTAAGGATAAGAGAGGAACTGAAAATCGTGTGGCTGACCACTTGAGTCGCCTAGTTCATGTTGAAGAAGAGCTGAAGTTGCGAGAAGAATTTCCCGATGAGCAGTTATTCTCAGTCAGCACGGAATTACCATGTTACGCAAATATTGTGAATTATTTAGTTACTAATGGATTTCCGTCTGAATTCTCTAAGGCACAAAAAGATAAGGTCCGAAGTGATGCTAAATATTATGTGTGGGATGATCCATACTTGTGGAAGCACTGCGCTGATCAAGTCATACGACGATATGTATCTACAAGCGAGGTAATCCCAATTCTCACATTTTGTCACTCATATGCTTGTGGTGGCCATTTTGGAGCAAAAAGAACAGCTAGGAAGATATTGGACTGTGGATTTTTCTGGTCATCCATATTTCGAGATGCTTACATGTTTTGTAAGTCATGTTCTCAATGCCAAAAGACAGGTAATATATCCCAGCGTAAGGAGATGCCTCAACAACCTATTTTAATATGTGAAATCTTTGATGTATGGGGTATCGACTTCATGGGCCCTTTTCCTAGTTCGTACGGATTTATTTATATATTACTTGCTATGGATTATGTCTCGAAATGGGTGGAAGCCAAGGCCACCCGTACTGACAATTCGAAAGTGGTTGCAGATTTCATTCAACACAATATTTTTTCTAGGTTTGGAATCCCAAGAGCCCTCATTAGTGATAGAGGAACGCACTTCTGCAACCGGACTGTGGCTAGTTTATTGAAGAGATATCATGTGACGCACAAACTCTCCACTGCGTATCACCCGCAATCGAATGGCCAAGATGAGGTCTCAAATAGAGAAATCAAATCCGTTTTGGAGAAGACAGTGAATCCTACTAGGAAAGACTGGAGTTTGAATTTGGATGATGCATTGTGGGCATACAGAACCGCGTTCAAGACACCGATTGGGATGTCCCCATATCGGTTGATTTTTGGGAAACCATGCCATCTGCCTGTCGAATTGGAGCATCGAGCCTACTGGGCTATTAAAAATTTCAACATGCGGATGGATGAGAGTGGAGCGCACAGGAAGCTGTAGTTGCAAGAATTAGAAGAGATACGCAATGATGCATATGCAAGCTCAAAGATTTATAAGGAAAAGACAAAGGCTTTTCACGACAAGATGATTTCTAGAAGGGTCTTTGAAGCCGGTCAAAAAGTTTTGTTATATCACTCACGACTTCGATTATTCCCAGGTAAGTTGCGTTCTAGATGGATTGGCCCGTTTGTTATCACTAATGTTTTTCCTCATGGTGCAGTAGAGATAAAGAGCTTGGAAACGTCGAAAATATTCAAGGTGAATGGCCAACGCCTGACGCATTACTTTGAAGGGGTCCAAGCAAATAAGGAAGAGGATGCGCATGATCTCACACTCGATGATCCGCCACAGATTGATTAACTCATCGCATCCAGTCGGGCTGACGACTATAAACCAAGTGCTTTTTGGGAGGCAACCCAAATTTTTATTCTTTTTCTCGTCTTTACACCTCTGTTTCATTCATTTCTTTTGTCATTTTATCTTAGTTTTTACTTTATTAATTTTGCGTAACTTGAGAGCTGATATAGTTTTACTTTTCCACAGGTTTTGTCGCAAAAAATTGGACAATTCGAAGCCATAGAGCGCGCGCCCCATTCTATTGCGCGGCCGCGCCACCTCTATATCAGAAGATTTATATTTTTGCGTAGGCCAAGAGCCCGCGCCCCACTCTAACGCGCGCCCGCGCAGCTTTAAAGTCAGGAAATTTCATTTTTGCAAAGCTAATGCGCGCGCACCCCACAACATTGAGTGCCCGCACAATCCCTGGGCACCAAGTCTTAGAAAGTCGAAGCACATGAGCGCGCGCCCCACTTTCATGCACGCCCGCGCGATCTGCCATCTCGAGAGATAAATTGTGCAAAGCTTATGAGCGCGCGCCCCACAACATTGAGCGCCCGCGCGACGGGATATATAACACACTTTTTTGAGTTTGTTGTCTCACTTTCTCTCCCAACTCTTGAAAACTTCTCTAAATCCCTAAATCCCTAATCTCACGAGATCGATTTCATTCACCAAATCCCTTCTTTGGAGCGATTTGTCTACTACAATCTCCCAAATCCTTTCCCCAATTTCTCTCAACCCGTCGAAGAAGCGTGGATTTTGGTCGGATTTCTCATATTGTTAGTAGGAGTTGTTTGGAGCTTTTCAAGTCGGAAATCGAGTTCGTTCTTATATTGGGTAAGTGTTGGTTTTCATCTTTGGGTTTGAAGCTTTCCTTCAAGCCGATATTCATATTGTGAAGTTGTGAAGTTTGAATTTTGTTGAAGTTTGGGGGGGGGGGGCATATTATTTCTGCATTGGTTGTTTGGTGATTGTGGTGGAGTCATGCCGTGGGTGTATTGTTGAAGTTAGAGGGAAGAAGGGTGTGGCATTGTGGTTTTTGTGAATTTTCAGGAGTGCACACCACGTGTTTGTTCTATGGCGCCCACGAAGAAAACTAAGTTTGGGGCCTCTTCTTCTTCTACTCCTGCCCCTTCCGCAGATAGTAAGCATTTCTGGAACGCCCAGGCGGCTGCAATTTATCAATAATGGCTTGGGAAGAATATCCTCGCCGAACGAGGATCGACGCATCTATTGGTTTTGACCCTAGTACTCATATGACGAGTGTTGGTCGGGAAATTGTTGCCCGACAATGGCAGGAGTTTGCAAAGAAACCTCAGGACGCAGTTGTTCCTTTGGTTAGAGAGTTCTACGCCAACCTCAAGGTGAAACATGTTCAGTTGAAGGTACTCGTGCGTGGGAAAATGGTTCAATTCGACTCCCACACCATTAATACTCTCTTTAAGATTCCTCCGGTGTATCACGACGAATATCAAGAATTCAAAAACAATGACATTGATTACGACGCTGTTATTCGTCGCATCTTTCGACCGGGGGCTGAGTGGCGCTATGGGCGAGATGGTATGCCATCCAAGTTAAAGAAGACTGAGCTGCAATATGAGGTCAATCTGTGGTATAATTTTATTTGTGCTCGTCTGAAGCCGACCGACCATGAGCACGAGGTTACACGGATCGCGCTTTATTGCTCTATTGCATTGTGGAGGGGAAGTCCATTGATTTGGGACTCATTTGTCAAGAGACTATTCTGCACGTAGTAGGCGGCAAGACGAGTGGTGGTCTTGCATTGCCTGTCATTATTTTTGATCTTTGTGAGGAGGTCGGGGTGGAATGGAGACCCACGGAGGAGATTTTGAAGCCCATCACCGCCATTGCATTTGACTGTAACACCCGCTTGATACCTCCAGCGGTGCAGCGAGCGAGAGACGAGAGAGCTGCAGGACGTCGAGCACAGGCACCCCAGCATCAGTCGGATCCTTCTATGACTGATCGATTGGCTAGACTCGAGGAGGAGGTACGCCTATCATGACAGGAGCAGCAGAAGCAGAGAGAGGAGATTTGCACTATGCAGCAGACGTCTGGAATCTTTATGAACTACATGATGGACCTCTCTGCAGCTGTTCTCCCACACTACTATCCTGATGGTTCCAGCTTCCTGCCCCCGCGACCACAGTGGCCTCCGATGTTTGGCCCGACTGACCCTCCTGCTGATCCACATCCTGACGGTGATGGTGGTGACCACTGACGGTCATCACCCGAGGTACATGTCCTAGTTCTGTTCTTTTATACTGTCATATCATTGAGGACAATGTATGTACCTAAGTTTGGGGGGAGTTTCGTAGGATGCTAGGTGTTGCTTTGTTTTACTTTGTTTAATTGAGCGTTAGTTGTGTTTGTGTGTCCATGTTTAGTTTGTTAATTTATTGATTAGTGGTTTTTGTGTGAGTTGTATGAGTTGCAGCACTTTTGAGAACAATGGTAAGATAACCAATGTTTAGTGTTTTAATTGGGAAATTGAATCCTTGAATGTCTGCCTCCTGACAAACAAATTTTTTTTGAAACTTCGACCAAGTGAACTTGAAACTCTTATATACTTTGTGAATTTCGTTTGACCCTGAATTTGAAACGGACAAAAATAGAAAGGATTGAGGCGTTGTTTGGATCAATTGGGCCTTTACTTATTTATTCATGCATTATCCATAGTTTCCCTTTGAGCTGTCACATATACATGAGCACAAGAGGTGCATTTGCTGAGTTTTTGTTGTGCAAAATCACCGTTTACTGTTGGTGATTTCTTCTTTTTCTACACTGGTCGAATTCATATGAGTTAATTGTGGAGAGAGATTAATCTAGAACTAGCTTGAACATCCCTTGAGGCGAAATACGGGTATACTGTGACTTAGGAATGAGATAGGCAATTTTTCTAATTCGATTGAGCCTTTCAAGCCACCCTGAATACATTATGTCCCTAGTACCCCTTTTGAGCTAATTGAAAATGAATGGCATGCGTGAAAACGTGTGATAAAACCCCATTCGGCATTATTCCAAGGTCCTACAATTACTACCTGCAGCTTAAACACTATTTCCTACCTTTAGGGAGTAATTGCATGTTTGATTTTTATACTCTTGATTTGAATACTTAAATGGATAGTGTGTTGAGAATTGCAATGAAAAATCGACAGAAGTGTAGTAGTAGAAAAAAAAATTTTAAAAATAAAAAAAAAGGCGGGATGAAAATGCAAAGAAAAAAAATGGAGGTTAAAAGAATGAAAAAGTTTGTCGTGTGAATGAAGAGGAGTGGATTTAAGAGATAAAATCATATTTTACTCCCTTTTTGAATTCTTGCCTTCGTTTGTAGCCATAAGCCCAGCTGTACATTATAAGCCGAATAAGACCTATGGACCAAGTCACAGTCGCCTAATATACTAGTGGAGAGGGGTTGTGAGAGTTTAGCCTATGGATTGTCGATTGACATTTTTGATGAATATGCATTTTGATCAAAACACGCACACACTTTATTCTTTCTTGAGCTAATTTGATTGTGAGAGTTTTTTGATTGAATGTCTTGTGTGTTGATCCCGAGTTTTCTTAAAAGTCCTCATGATCTATAGATGTTTGCATTGAGTTTGGGGGAGAATGTTGTGAACGTGAGTTGCGGAGTCTAAAAGCCTATAAGGTTGAGCTATGTTTCTTGCTTAAACAATTTTTCAATGTTAGGAGGATGTGATGTGATTGGATTTAAAAATTTTTGATTTCATTGCTGAGGTTATTGATACACGATAATTCTTGATGATTCTGGGGTGTTGTGTAAGTTTTTTTAGACAGTTGGTTTTGTTCGGGACGAACAAGAGTTCAAGTTTGGGGGAATTTGATAAGTGCATTTTATGCGCTTATATTGTTAGTATTGTGCTTGACTCTTGTGTTTTATTGGTCGATTTTATGCTTTTCTGTTGTTTTTGTTATATGAAGGAAACAAGGCGTGGGAATCGAGTTGATGGATATAAGTGCAAAAGAGGGAAGAAAAGATCAAGAATTGAAGGCTTAAGGAATTGAAAAAAGGAGGAATTCGAGAGCGAGGAGCGCCCGCGCGATGATCTAGAGGAACATGGAATTTTTGCGTGAGGATTGAGCGCCCGCTCTATACCAAGGTGCGCCCGCGCCATTGCTGAGAATAAAAGAGGAGAAAGTGCGTAAACACTGAGCGCTCGCGCAGGAACAATGAGCGCGCGCGCCATTCTGAGGAATTGAAGAGCGTAGAGGTTGAGCGCGCGCGCCACTATATGGAGCGCCCGCGCCGTCGGTCGCACAGATTTATTTTTTGGAAGAATTTTATGTTTTGGAAACTCTTGTTTTAATTCCTAGGCTTATCTTTGGACGATTTGTTACCAAGAAAGAGAGTTTTTTTTATTGAAGAAAGGGGGAGAAAACGTAGGAAGGAGACTAGGTTTTTTCTAAGAATTCTAGAATTTCATCTTTGCTTATAATTTTTACTTTGTTCTTCATGAATTGTGTTGGCTAGTTTTTAATACTTGGTTAAGGAAGACGAAGCCCTTGATTAATTTATTCGAGAGATTCATGTTTTACAGATTTTGATTATTGTTGAGTATCAAGTATTATTCTGATTTATTTCATGATTGTATGTTTGATTATTAGATTGATCACATGATAATTCTTATATATAATCTACTGCTAAATTAGAGTTTGAATCCGTAATTGTTCGAATTATCTGATTTGCGAAGCAACTACAATTAATAATCGTCCGCTTGTGAGGTTAGGAATTGTAGGGATAATAATTGACTAGGCTAAATTCATCCGCTTGTGTATGAGTTGTCTAGATTTATCAGTTTTACTAGTTTGCATGCTATCATGAGTTTAAATCTAATCGCTTGTATTGGGTTGATTCATTGATAAGGGTTATCTTAGAACGCTTGTGTCTAGTTAACTAAGATTAAGGTAAAACAGGAATTTAATTTCCAATGATGAATATTCTACGTGATTAAAGATTTTTAGATAATCGATGATCGAACGAATGAAATCAAGGGTGTAGTTGACCGAAACCAAGGCTTGTCTCTTATTGAATTTCCCCAATCTTTATTTAATTTTTGCATGCCAGTGAATTTTAGTTGTTTAAATTTCTTAGTAGTTAATCCGAACTTGAAAACCCCCTTTTTCTTTTAAAGAACACTTTTAAATTTCTCTTTTCTCGTGGGAACGATCCCTACTCACACTACTACATTAATTTGTTTATCTGATTGAGTCGGGTAATTTGGGCATACGCGATAAGTGCAACCAGTACAAGACTCGTGAGCATGATGATCATAATCGTTATGAAAAATAGCCTTATAAATGTCATCATCTCCATCTTCGAAAAAACCGAGGATAAATAATTTAGAAAAGGAGTGAGTTTTGGTGTGATTGAAAATGAGTTTGAGTGATCATATATATAGGCAAAAAACTAGCCGTTTATGACCGTTTGTGACCGTTGGGGGTAAGAAAAAATTGAGTATGTGTTGAATAAAAATTTGTGATAATGATGCAATGCATATAATGATAATCATAATTAAATAATTATGTATATCATATCACATTATTATAAGGTCGGTGTCGTAGACAACCTTTTATATAATATTGTGAAATTATACTAATATAGTTAGTATAAAGTCAGATATAGTATATCATATCACATTATTATAAGATCAGTGTCGTAGACAACCTTTTATATAATATCATGAAATTATACAAATATGATTATAATGTTTAAAAACCTTAGAGGCTTTTATACTTGTCGTATCCCTTACCGAGAGTGTGGGATGTTGTCTTAACATCCTCCCAGGATTTATAACAAGTTTTGAAAAAAACTTATTTTTTTAATCATAACATGATATTATATATTAATATATACACAATAAAAATATATAAACAGTAACAATGAATATTCTTTACTTGTTGAATATTTTTGACTTCTTCTTGTATTTTGGAGCGTCGAAAATTATAGAGAACCTTCGAGCGATCGTGCTGATAACGTGTTGTGAAAAAGTAAAAATTTATGGTAAAAAGTAAAAACTCCAAAACTCAAAATATATCAAACTCTATATTTTATAATATTTTTCTCTCAACTCAATTGTGTTTTTCATCACAAATGAAGACCTATTTATAGATCCACATTTGAGATTAGTCCAAAAATTAATACATCATCATCTACATCATCACACACTAATTTTCCACATTTTACAACTCAATATTCAAAATTCAACATTCAACATTCAACATTCAACAATAATAAATATAATATTTTCAACAATATAAAGATTCCTCCTAAATTATTGACAAAAAAGAAATGGTTACAGGTTACGTTCTCCTTATTCATCCAACATTATCTTTTATTTTATTTTTATCTGAAGTCAACGTTTTTAGTATTGACTATATATTTTTAAGAGACATTTGAATTACAAAAAATATTTTTTTTTTATCATTTAACGTTCTAACTTTGTGTAATTTGTTATTTTTATGATATATTTATATTTTTAAATATCAAGTTTAATGATATTTAATTAAAAAGTATAAATATGAAGAATTAAATGTTCGTCGATTTTTATTATAATTGAATGACTTGATATTTTTTAAAAAATAAAAGGATAAATCAAATTGGATGTGATCAAATCTCTTGGTAGCTCAAATACAAATGGAATTAATTATAAGAATTACTAGCAACGGTGCAGACGTACTGCGTGTGCAAGGTAATAAATAAATTGTTCGAAACAGTAGGCAATATTCAATAACACACAAAGATTTTAATTTTCATTTTCGACTTTAATGACTGGCTAAAAAAATATTAAGGAGATAAAAATAAAAAAAATTCAATCAATGTGTTTGTGGAAGTTCATGATTGTTGACTTTAAATTGCACGAGACAGCTTCGGATCACAATGCCACATGACATCATTGGGTGACTTTAATTACTAGAAATGGGACCTTTGACAGTCCAAGAAAATTTGAAAGATGATCTACAATACAAGAAGTTCCTATCCGCATAGTGGATACCATGGATCGAGTTCTGAGACAAAGATCCATGCCATATGTCAAAGTCCAGTGGTCCATTTTCAGGTCAGTCTATCTTATATTACATTGGGTCCTCTTCGAAACCGCGATGTCTGTCCGTCGAACAAAGGCTATATTCCTAGGGTTGTTCCGAGCTAAAAGTGTCAACGAATGGGTTGTCACCGAGAAGCGTGGAGACTCACTAAACAATAAACCAACATTGATTCAACTACACCAAAACATAATGCAGTACGAGCCAAAGCCTTGAATGAGAGGTGATTTTATTTATAACTATTTAAATAAACTATGTTTTCAATTGGATTACCATAAGTGTTATTGATATGCAAATCTATATCAAAAAATATAAAATTAGTTCATAAATTTCTCCCATGTTTCAGAATATTGCTACCGGAGCTGGGGATAGCGGTGTTTCTATTAGCAATTGGATGCTATGGCTTCTTCTACGGAAAAGAATACTATTATTATGTATACATGTTCCTGCAAGTAATCTTCTTAACACTTGCTGGATTTAGTTTGCTTCGGCCTCAAAAATATGTGATGATCTTTAATTATCAGAGCATACACGATTTGATCCTAGAATTGTACATGATAGTATGCTGTTTTTGAGCTTGGGTGGCTGAAGAAAGACTGAATTTGAGGGAGGTATAGACATTAAGAATTTTATTATTCTCAAATTTCGAAAGTAATTGTTTTTGAAAGAACATGTCTTGCACATGTCTTTTAAATTATTTCCTTATTGCATTCAATTTCTATATTTATAGTTTTGCCTTTCTTAGAACAAGTTTTAAAATTGGTAATATCAGTTATATCTTGATTCGAAATATTTGATTCTGATGATATATTGTTTTCATGCTTTGTAGGTTCTTATTTATGGATACATATTGAAGATCTATTTATAGGAGTGCTTGGACCGATCTGATAACACAACAACGAGATAGAGAGATCAAGAGAGTGAAATATAGAGAGCAAAATACATAGAGAAAGTACTGCAGAAATTCTAGAGTATTGAAGTTCGATCATTGAAGAATTTCTAAAAAGATACTACTGCTACGTTGTGTTGCCGAGTAGTGTTGGAAACACTGAAAAACACATGAGTGAAGTGTTGTTCAGAAAGTGGTTCTTTGGTTTTCGTTTTTCGGTTTAGAACTTCCTATTGATTTATTATTCTAGTTCTTACTAGTGTTTAGGAAGTCTTTTATTTTCTCAATCTGTCGAGAAAAGTAGTTTTTCATAAAACAATCGCTAGTTGGTTTTTTGTAAACTGATTTAATTTTCTAGTGATTATTTCGCCATGAGGCATAGTACAAGTACTTAGTACTTGTGCATAAATATCTGTGTGATATTTACTTTTGCTGTTAGTTAATTATTCTGCTGCATAGTGTTATCGTGAAGTGTTGACAACACTGAAAGATAACACACACTCGAAAAGTTTTTTGGTATTTCTGTGATTTCATACTGTCCAAACCTTACAATTGGCGTCACAGACATTCACTTGACGATACTAAGTGTGATTCTATTTTTGTGTTTGAAGTAACATCACAATGGAGATACCTTATTCAGGAACTGCTCAACGCCCTCCAATCTTGGATGGATCCAACTATTCTATCTGGAAAGTTAGGATGCGTGTTTACATCAAATCGATTGATGAAAAGGCATGGCAGCGTGTGTTACAAGGCTGGAATCCACCAAGGAGAACTGATGGAGAAGGAGATTTTCTCCTCAAACCAGAAACGGAATGGAATGCCGATGAAACTGCTGCTTCGAATATGAACAATAAAGCTCTTAATGCTATATTTACTTCTCTTGATTCTAATATGTTTTCACTAGTCACTAACTGTGTATGTGCTAAACAGGCTTGGGAAAAACTTCAAATGCACTGTGAAGGATCCGATAGTGTGCGTCAAACCAAAAGAAGGATTCTCACTAATCAGTTTGAAAATATGAGAATGGAAGAAAGTGAGACGATCGATGATTATGAACGCCGCTTGAGGAAGATCGAGAATGAGGCAATTGATCTTGGTGATGCTATTTCAAATGAACGCCTAGTGAGCAAAGTGTTGAGATCACTGCCCGAAAGATTTCAAATGAAGATTTGTGTTATTGATGAATCAAAAGACACATCAATTCTGGGTTTGGATGAATTGATGAGTTTGCTTCGAACATATGAGTTAGTGATGAATTTTGAAAAAAAAAGGACAAAGGTAAGTCTATTGCACTTCAAGTTTCTAACGACTCATACCATGATTTTGTTGATTTGACACAGGGAGTCAACGAGTCTGACTTAGGAGATGATTCAATCGCCTTTCTTACCAAACAATTTGGTAACTACTTGAAGAGAATGAGAGATTATAAGAAACCCGGTCAGAAACCCAAAGTTTTGAATGCTCCTGCTGTTGGAAAACCATTGAGGATATGCGGACCAGAACAAAATACCATCTGAGATCACTGCCCGAAAGATTTCAAATGAAGATTTGTGTTATTGATGAATCAAAAGACACATCAATTCTGGGTTTGGATGAATTGATGAGTTCGCTTCGAACATATGAGTTAGAGATGAATTTTGGAAAAAAGGACAAAGGTAAGTCTATTGCACTTCAAGTTTCTAACGACTCATACCATGATTTTGTTGATTTGACACAGGGAGTCAACGAGTCTGACTTAGGAGATGATTCAATCGCCTTTCTTACCAAACAATTTGGTAACTACTTGAAGAGAATGAGAGATTATAAGAAACCCGGTCAGAAACCCAAAGTTTTGAATGCTCCTGCTATTGGAAAACCATTGAGGATATGCGGACCAGAACAAAATACCATCCCTTCAAAGAGTCAAAATCACTTTCAGAAAGAAGGAAAAACACTGAATATATCAAAGAAGTTTGAATCTGCGAAGTGTCATGAGTGCACAGGCTTCGGTCACTATGCTAATGAGTGCCCAACCAGACTTCGCAAAGGAATGTGTGCTTCCCTAAGTGATGATGAAGATGAGGAAGGAACATAACAAGGAGAAGAAGAGACTCACAATGCCCTTTCAGTTTTGGTGCTGCAGAAGAAACACAGTGCTGTCACAAGTGTCACAACACTTGGTCACAACACCGACCAAATAGTACTTTGTCTGAATGCATCTGTTTCTGGAGACTCAAATCAGGAAGCTGGTGAAGTAGAACTGTCTTGGGATAATGCTCAGAAGATGTATGAAGAATTGTATAATGACTGGATATTAAGGAACAAGACAAATTCTGCTTTAACAAAGGAGAACAGTGAACTAAAAGCTTCAGTGGCTAGACTTGAAGTTGTTCTGAGCAAGAAGGATTTAGAACTAGGCAAGGTAAAAGAAGAGCTTGGAAGAGCCAATGCAACTCTCGCAAAGTTTAATTCAAGCAAGACCAAGCTGGATTCAATTCTGATGATGGGAAAAGATGATAGAGCTGGTCTAGGATTTCATAATAGCAGGTTTGAAGTTGGGGAGTCATCAAAAACTGTTTTTGTCAAAGAAAACAGTAAATCTGCTAGCGTTCCTATTGCAATTCCAAAGGAAAAACAATTCCATTGAAGGCACAAGCTCCTGTTCAGAAGAAAAAGCAAAGGAAGCGTAGGTTTATTTGTCATTACTGTCAAAAGCAAGGTCACATCAAGCCTTACTGTTTCAAACTCAGGTATGACTATATGCACTGGAATTTCAGGCAAGAACTGTCATCAGTGTTGCCAACACTGAACCAGAACACTGCCAGGAGGAAAAATACTGAGAAAAAGGTTTGGGTACCAAAAGCTAAATCCAGTTGTAATGTTGTTTATACTTCCTTAAAAACTAATGTTGCAGGTCATTGGTACTTCGACAGTGGCAGTTCACGCCACATGACAGGATTGAAGAATTTGGAGATCCGCTCTACCAGACCGAACCCGGAGGAAAAAATCAACATCATCAATTGGCGCTGTCTGTGGTAATTTGAAAACAAAAGGGTTAAGATGATGAGTAAAAGATAAGAAACAAATTTCGGATTCTCGCATGGCTTGCACATCACAAAATTGCGAAAATTATTTAAATTAATTGAACCGTCGGATCGGGTTCAAATTTTGTATGCATATTCATTAATATGTTTTCTAGGATCTGAACGGTGGAGATTGTGATTGGTTTCCTCTAGAATCAGATCTAGACCACCGAACAGATGCTGCTCGCTCGCACAGCTTCTATGTGTTTTTCGCATGGCTTGCGCATCAGAAACTTGCAAAAATCATAAGAATTAATTGAACCGTCGGATCGGGTTTAAATTTTGCAAACATATTTATCAACATTTTTTTAGGATCTGAATGGTGGAGATCATGAATGGAGTCTTGTACAATGGGATTTTGACATCCTAACAGCAGCTGCTCACTCGCACAATTTTTGTATATTTTTGCATGGCTTGCGCATCAGAACCTTGCGAAAATCATTGAAATTAATTGAACCGTCGGATCGCATTCAAAATTTTCAGACATATTTATTAATATGTTTTGTAGGATCTGAACAAGGAAGATCATGATCGGAATTTTGGCACTTTGGGAAAGGTGGTTTAGACCGCCGAGCTACAACACAATCTTCTTGCATAGTTTCTGAGCAGTGTTCTTGAAAAAGTCATTTTAAAAAATCTAACCGTTGAAATTATTTGAAATTTTTATCATGAGTTCAGAACATCTTGACGCACATTTTGGATGGTTAAGATCAATTTTCGCTTGCTACATCAAGTCGGTTCTTTGATCAAAGTATAGAAAATATTATCTTGCTATACATCCAAAGTCATGTCATCGACAACGCATGTACGAGATAAGTATTTCAATCATCTTTATGTTTGAATTAAATTATTAAATTTTTATTTATTATCATTATTTAATAATATTCTGAGGCATCTTCTACTATCAAAATTACATGTTTGTTTTCTTGTGATCAAATTTGTTGGACTTCTCTTCCCATGTATTTTTGTTTGGGTTATTTTACGTAATTGGGCATGCAATCTTGCAGTAAGACCCAATTATATCACATCGGACATGCAATCTAGCACTAAGGCCTACTCTACGACTTGACACTTTATAAGCCCAACACAACTTGGCAAACTACAAAAGCCCGACCAGTTCGGCACTTACCACGCCATACGTGGTCAAAATCAAAGCCCGATCAGTTCGGCACTCACCACGCCACTCGTGGTTATCTCAAAAGCCCGACCAGCTCGGCAATATGTAAACCCACGCCACTCGTGGTTATCTCAAAAGCCCGACCAGCTCGTCAATATGTAAACCCATGCCACTCGTGGTTATCTCAAAAGCCCGACCAGCTCGGCAATATGTAAACCCACGCCATTCGTGGTTATCTCAAAAGCCCGACCAGCTCGACAATATGTAAATCCACGCCACTCGTGGTTATCTCAAAAGCCCGAACAGCTCGGCAATATGTAAACCCACGCCACTCGTGGTTATCTCAAAAGCCCGACCAGCTCGGCAATATGTAAACCCACGCCACTCGTGGTTATCTCAAAAGCCCGACTAGCTCGGCAATATGAAAACAAACGCCACTCGTGGTTATCTCAAAATCTCGACCAAGCTCGACACCTACCACGCACTTCGTGGTCAAATTCAAAGCCCAACCAGCTCGGCACCTACCACGTCACTCGTGGCCTCCATCAAAAGCCCATCCGGTTGGGAAATGTTACTTGTACTTGGTTAATACAAGAGTTCTTACATGGGCTCGGGATTCGACCAGACCACATGGTCTAAACTTCATACTTCTTTTAGACTAGTAAGGGGAAGTACTATTGATGCCCCTAAAAAATATACGAGTCTAATCCGACCCGAGCCCAATAATCCATATTTTTGGAAATATACTTTGAGGCCCATCTAGTCTTAATTTATGAGAAGCCCAGTCTGGGATGACCCTGTTAGGGAATGAGCTCATGATTATAAATTCATGGGTTTGAGCCCTAACTGGTATGGTTGGAGTCCGACCCGAGCCCAGGAAGAGCTCAATATCTAGAACCTTCCAGTACTCTCGGACACATGAAGATCTGCAACAGATAAGGACAATATCTTATGAATCCAAGATTTGATATGATTTCAAACTCATCAATTAGAGTCCTACTCTAACACATGTTCTACCTTGACAAGGTAACCTACCCCTCCAAGCCCCTATAAATACAGGTATGGTTCATGGTTTATTCATTCATCTATTTGATTCACTTCTTGTTCACACACTCACGCACGCATATTCTCTTGTTCTACTTTTTGTCAAACTCTTTTACTTTCGAGCACTGACTTAGGCATCGGAGGGGTCATGCCAAAATACCTTCGGCGCCCCCTAATTTAGCTTCTGTCTGTGCAGAGTTTCGTCGTGCCCGACTAGACCCGGTTTATTGAAGATTTGGAGATACGCTCTACCAGACCGAACCCGGAGGAAAAAATCGACATCATCATATGTTATGGAAAGTGGCTAAGAACTTTGTTGATCACTGTGAATCGTCAAGTCACTATTCCGACAAAAAATGACATTGCTAATATATATCAAATTTGATTTAAATGACAAAAATTCAAAAAATATTAATGTACATGATGATTCTGCTGATTTTTCCACACGAGAAATAAAAATAATGAGCCAGCACATGTATATTGAAACTTTATTATAGAAATAAACCTCACAAAATACTTAATAACAAATCCACATATATTTATGACAACAATACTCCAAATTTATAAATACCTCATGAAGCAACAATATTTCACAATTAAAAAGTTGAACGTACATCAATAATCCAAATTTCAATTGCATTCCTTATGCCAATTTCGAAAAACATACTGCATGGAAAAAAGAAATCCACCAAGTTAGAAATATAAAGTTTAACCAACTACAAAAAAAAATCAAAAAATAACAAAATATGAGAGTGGGGGACATGACTCTGGATTTACGAAAGAAAAATCGCTAAAACTCAAATTACAGAGCGAAGCATCAAATATAACTCTTATAATAGTTCTAACTAAGTTATGACTTCCAAACTCACAGTTCAAAATTCTAATCTCCACAACCAAATAACAAATTTATTTCCTTTGAATGGAAATCTCGACCAATTAAATAGCACAATTAATTTAAGTTATTAAAATATAAAACCTATATAAATCTGCAAAATGAATTGAGCAAAACTTAGTTTACACCGCACAAATAAAATTTTTTTTTAAAAAAATTAAATCAAAGACAAAAATTAAAGGCGAAGAATCCGCCAAAAAGAACAAAAAATGTAACTACATTCCATTAAAATTTCCGTTATTGAACAGCTTAAAAAAAATTCATAAAACTCAACCCATAGTTCTTTTTAAGCAAGCTTGATTAAAAACAAATCTAATGAGATATAAATACAACATCACTATTTTTTCCTCCCTACAAATAAAACATAGCATAAAATTTAAATCGATTGATGTTTTTTTTTAAAATAAAATAAAATAAAATCCTTTCTATCTATTTGAAATAACTAGTAGGATACACGTGCTTCGCACGTGGGAAATGAACATGATTGCATAATGATCATAAATATAATTATTTATCATTTTAAACAATCATGATTTGTTGAATGCTTTAATGGCTCGATTTTCACCTCATTTAGCTTTATTTCATATTTTTCGTATTTTTTTGTTTCCTTCTTCGATTAAATTCAGAAATGTTTTCGTCATCTTCGATTTCCATGATTTTTTTTTGTCATTTTATGATTACCTGTTTTGTCTAATTTGAAAAAAAAAATTATGTTGATCTTTGCTCGGTTCTCTAAGCCTATTTTCATATTTAGACACATCATTTTTTTATAAATGAATAGGTTGAGTTTTCTGTTATATTTCAATTGTTATAATTAGAATTAAATTTAAATAAATGTTTTATCTAGTCACTCGATAAAATATATTATTTGACAAAATATGTTATAAAAGGAATGGTCGGTGCTACCCTCACCAAAGTGATCTGGACGGACCAGACCATATAAGCAGATCAAATGATTTGATCTGTTGTGCAACTTGTTCCGTCCAGATCATGTTGGGACAGCTACCCTCAGGGTAGCATGAACTGTTTCTCAAACAACTATCTAATTCTCAGCTCGATTAATTATAATTATAAGCCTAAACAAAAGATCTTTTTATATTTGTTTAATATTTTTATTTACTAAAGAGTTCTTTTTTCTTTTAATATATATATATATATGTATGTATATCTATAAAAAATGGTTACTTGTGTGTAGGACCAAACACTTGTCGCTTTATACTCAAACACATTATTACCACTTACGATTGTTTTTTTTTAAATTTGAATTATTTCGATAAAAATATGCTTATTTACCAAATTCTTAAAAAACAATAAGAAAACATTAAATATAACAAACTAAAATAGTTTTTTGCAATCTATAAATATAAGTGATTATGGATTTTTTTTTCACATATTTGTTGAGAAAATATTCATAATCACTTAATTTTAGAGGTTGCAAACACTGTCTAAACATCATATAAGAAATAATAAAATATTATAAATAATTTATTACAATACCATTATCCTAAAAATAATATTAAATTTATACTAATAATTTTCTTTGTTCAATCCACCTTCCAATTAACATTTAACAAACGGAAATTAGAATTAATATTTGTTTAATACAAATAAATATATATAAATGTATATGCATGTACATATATATAATCGGTTATCCAGATCGGGTATGTGTATGGGTAGGATGTTACTACATCCGCCTTCATCTCCAAACTCGAAAATCATCATACCCGATTACCCATTTATATAATCGAATACAAAAACTCCCTCGATATCCTCCTCTATTCGGATAAAATATCCAATTATCCATTGAGTTTGGAGAAAATTGTCATTCTTATGAATCGGTGCAAATTGCTTCACTAATTCAGGTTGTCAAAAACAATTGGTTATGCGGCAATCCTCCTCATTTAGAGAGATTTTTTTGTTGAAACAATGATATTAAGAGTCATGTCAACCTAGCTCTTTGTGACATCAAAGATAAGTGATGATGTTAAATATTCGAGTTCTCTTTTTAGTGTATTCCTATTCAACTACATACTTAATTAGAAAAGACATCGATTATTTGCCTCATTCAACCAAAACACCAAACAGTACAGACTCTGAAAGAAAGAGAATTGTATATTTTATATAAGAAAATCACTTCAAAAAAATATTAAGTTTATTATTGATGTAAAAATAATCCACCTTATCATTATATTTCCGTACTTGAGTTTTCACAAGCGTTAACTTCTTTAAATTATATATTATATATTGCATCATAAAAAGATAATATCGTAAATTATTTTGATTGCAGTACTTATTAATTATTTGCACAATAGCTGCACACTAACTAAATTACGAATTTGTAATTAACTAATTACTAATTTTTTCCCTATATATTTCACACACAAACTAAATTACTAATTTTGTCCCAATTCCACAAACAGACTAAATTTATTAAATTAAATTACTATGATTTTCATGTTTATTCAACACACTAACTAAATTAGTAACTTCTAATTTGCTAAAGTACTGATTACTAATTTTTTTTCTCTATTTATTCCACACACAAACTAAATTAAATCAGATTATTATTTTCAAATACATACGCGACTTGAATATATAATCTCAATATATACCCGTATTTGATTTGATTATTAAATTATTAATTATAAATTTGTTCTATTACTCACTTATTGAATTTATTGAATTAAATTAAATCACTTTTTTTGCCTCAATAATTTATTCCACAAACAAACTAAATTATTAATGTCCAATTTACTACCGTAAAAAATGTCTAATTTAATAAATTAATCATTTCTATCCGTGATCATATTTATTTCACACACTAACTAAATTTACGTCTATTTATTCCACGTACTAACCAAATTACTAATTTTTAATTTACTACATTACTAATTTAATTAGCTCTTATTTGTTCCACACACACTAACTAATTAAATCACTGACTCTATCCCAATTTATTCTATAATAAGTTAATAACTCATATTTCCCCAATGTAATTACTAATTTTTCTCCCAATAATCCACATACTGACTAAATTTATTTAGTTATATTAAATTACTAAAATTTTCCTATTTATTCTATACACTAACTAAATTAGTAATTTCTAATTTTCTAAAGTAATCCTTCCTAATTTTTCCCCTATTTATTCCACACATACTAATTAAAATTCTATTTTTCAAATACATATTACTTGCATACATATATATATATATATATACACATACTCGTATTCTGATTTGATTATTATTAATATGATTATTAAATTAAAAATTTCTATTTTATTACATGTTAACTCCTTATTTAATATTCTACACAATAACTAACATTTCCCCCTATGTAATTACTAATTTTGTCCCCACACACTAAATCAATTTATTAAATTAAATTAAATTACTAAGTTTTTCCTATTTATTCTATACACAAACTAAATTAGTAATACCTAAAGTACTCCTTAATAATTTTTTACCTATTTATTGCACACATACATACTAATTAAATTAAATTTTTAATTTTCAAATACATTGACTTGAATTTGAATATATAATCTTAATATATATGCGTATTCTGATTTGATTATTATTAATATGATTATTCAATTACAAATTTTGATTTATTACACACTAACTAAATTTATTGAATTAAATTACTATTTCACTCCAATAATTTATTCCAAACAGTAACTAAACTACTCATTTCTTATTTACTAAATTATCAATTCTAATATTGCTCCTATTTATTTCACACACTAAATAAATTTACCCATGCATATTTATTCCTCACACAAACCAAAGTACTATTTTCTAATTTATTAAATTATTTGCTCTTATTTATTTCACACACTAACTATATTACTAATTGTTTGATCCCTATTTATTCCACACATACTAATTAAATTTCTAATTTTCAAATACATGTGGAATTTTTTAAATAAGAAAAAAAACACATAATAATGACATTCACACACATATATAATAGCAAACAATAGCATATAGAAGAATGAACAACCTTCCCAGACAACGCTCCAAGAAAAGGAGAGAAACCTTGGCAGATCATCCTCCTTGAGTCTTGACTGAGCCAAAACCATGAACTTTCTTTGTATGTACATGCATTTCTTAACCTTTTACTTTGATAATGAAGATCGCTTTCGACCATCCATAGCTCACGAATCGCTTGCTGTTTATATATAATATGATTACGACAGTAGATAATTCAAATCAATGCATAGAATAGAAATTAAATATCAAACTACAAAGAAAAACATAGATCAAGAAACAATTAAGAAATGGTCATAATCTATATGTAACCCATATCAAGCCACATGCGGCACTTGTTCTTTTTTTCCGCTGGCTCAAGAGATATTCCTCCTATGGACCCCTTTTAGATCCCCTTAATTAATAAGAATCCAGAAATCTTGTTGCTCACTCGTTTGCAAAGGATGATATCGATGACATCATCAAAAGTTTATATATCTCATTCCATCGGCCGTGTCGTTTAATTTGCTTTAATTTAATTTAATTTGCTCAATGTATCCATGTATTTGATTGACTAATTCATTTAATGCGCCACTCATTATCCATGTATTTGATTGATTGACTAACTAATTCATTTAATGTGATGAATGAATTTCCAAAATTTTATCGAAACAAATAAATTAAAATATCATTATTTTAGAATTAATATTTGTTTAATACAAATAAATATATATAAATGTATATGCATGTACATATATATAATCGGTTATCCAGATCGGGTATGTGTATGGGTAGGATGTTACTACATCCGCCTCATCTCCAAACTCGAAAATCATCATACCCGATTACCCATTTATATAATCGGATACAAAAACTCCCTCCATATCCTCCTATATTCGGATAGAATATCCAATTATCCATTGGGTTTGGAGAAAATTGTCATTCTTATGAATCGGTGCAAATTGCTTCACTAATTCAGGTTGTCAAAAACAATTGGTTATGCGGCAATCCTCCTCATTTAGAGAGATTTTTTTGTTGAAACAATGATATTAAGAGTCATGTCAACCTAGCTCTTTGTGACATTAAAGATAAGTGATGATGTTAAATATTCGAGTTCTTTTTTTAGTGTATTCCTATTCAACTACATACTTAATTAGAAAAGACATCGATTATTTGCCTTATTCAACCAAAACACCAAACAGTACAGACTCTGAAAGAAAGAGAATTGCATATTTTATATAAGAAAATCACTTCATAAAAATATTAAGTTTATTATTGATGTAAAAATAATCCACCTTATCATTATATTTCCGTACTTGAGTTTTCACAAGCGTTAACTTCTTTAAATTATATATTATATATTGCATCATAAAAAGATAATATCGTAAATTATTTTGATTGCAGTACTTATTAATTATTTGCACAATAGCTGCACACTAACTAAATTACGAATTTGTAATTAACTAATTACTAATTTTTTCCCTATATATTTCACACACAAACTAAATTACTAATTTTGTCCCAATTCCACAAACAGACTAAATTTATTAAATTAAATTACTATGATTTTCATGTTTATTCAACACACTAACTAAATTAGTAACTTCTAATTTGCTAAAGTACTGATTACTAATTTTTTTCTCTATTTATTCCACACACAAACTAAATTAATTTAGATTACTATTTTCAAATACATACGCGACTTGAATATATAATCTCAATATATACCCGTATTTGATTTGATTATTAAATTATTAATTATAAATTTGTTCTATTACTGTAAGGCCCGAAAATATTAAATTATTAATTATGGGATTTGAGAATTAAATTCCATATTATGGGCTAATATTGATTTGAGAAATTATGGAAATGATAGATTTAATTTCCGAGCCGAAAAGATTTAATTTGAGAATTTATGGATTTTGAGAATTAAATTCCGAGAATTCTTAAATTAAAAAGAATAAATATTCGATTTTAATATTTATGGCATTTAAGATTTACATTCCATGTTTCGGAAATTAAAGAAGATGAATTTGGAAGATACAACTCGATCAGGGACTGATTTGCAAATATTGAAATTTGAAGGGTTGAAGTGAAAACGGTCGGGATTATTTAATTAATCCGAATTTAATTTATTTTAATCCGAGTATATTTAATTTGGGAATATTTAAAGTTTTGATTTAAATTCTAATATTCTTAAATTATTTTGGATTGAAATTGAATTAAAACGACGGCCGAGGACTGAATTGCAATTACTGAAAACTTGAGGGACTAAATTGTAATTTATGCAATATCTATCCAATTTAATCAGATTGTATACGTGTAATTCAGTGGCAATTCAGAATTAGGAAGAACAGGGCTCGAAACCATTTCCATTTCTTTGAATTCGATTGTTTCAAAACGCCGTAACTTTTGATTCGCTCGTCCGATTTCAATTCCGAAAGATGTTCTGGAATCCTTGCAACGAGGCCTTCGATTTGATGTAAGGTTTATGATGTCTTGAATAGGTTTTTAAATTCGAATATGGGCAGAAATCAGAAGTTGATTTGTTTGATCATGTTATCGATATTCTAGCGTTGTATATTCGAAACCGAATTGAATCTTGAGTATTGAATGAAATTCATATGATAACCAGCATAGATTTCGACTTGTGTAGCATCTGATTATGCTGGTAATTAGCTGGTAATTAGCTGGTGTTGATGATATATAATGATATGAAGTTATATTCGAAGTCGATATTTCGTCGGTTACCGATTTTCAGTCGTTATGCCGTCGATTGATGTTTTAAAACTGTTTTTGATAGTCTACGATTGAGCCAATGATCTGAAGATTATATACTGATTTTGTTAGATGATACTCTTTACATGTCAAACATGTTACGAGCTCAATCAAATCAAGAGGTCGGATTGTGAACAGAGGAAGTTTGCTTGCGGGTTGAATGAGTTGTTTCATAGTAGATTGATGTTTTGATAGCCGATAATTGAACCAAGATGTTCTTTGAGATGTTGCTGATGTTGTAGCATCTTTATTCCTCAATTTCAGATTATTTTGAAGTCTATTGACTCGAGAACCTGGACTTTGTCGAAGGAAGAAGTGAAGGTTTGAAAATGACTTGATTGAAGATGTATTGATATTTTGATGCGATTCTGATATGATGAAATTGAACGAAGTTTGATATATCTGTTTTGATGATTATGTTCAGATTTGAAGTATTCAGGACAGATGATATACGAAAGTATAATGACGACATCGAGAGTCAGGAAGTTTGAAACTCGAGAACGATTCTTCTTGAGTTCTTCCGCCAAAATCACATACGTATTTATTGTTTTGTTTTGATTATGATGTTGTCGATCCATCACAGGTAGTGGATCTTTAATTTTGAGTCGATATGATTTTGATATGATGATGATACGAATTGATTCTATACCAAGGTCGGAGGACGACTTTATTTTCTTATACCAAGGTCGGAGGACGACTTTATTTCCTTATGCCAAGGTCGGAGGACGACTTTATTCGAATCCGGAATGATTTTGATAAATGGATATCCATGTCAAGATCGGATACGATTCTTGATGGCAACGATGTTTTATGAATCAATTCTTTATTGACAGAAGCGTTAGTTACTCTATATGTTGAGTCGAATTGAGATAGAGTTGATATGATTTATTTAACGCTTTATATATGTTGCTTATACTGAGATTATTTTCTCACCGGAGTTTATCCGGCTGTTGTTTTGTTTTGTATGTGTGCATCACAACAGGTGGGGCAGGAGCTAGTCTGAGATGACATTGATAGCTCGGGAGCGAGACTTAGCAAGTGTGGACTCGGGTTTTAAGAGAAAGAATGGTAGTTTGATAGCCTTGATTTTGCTATGAAACTTGAGACTTAGAAGCTCACATGTGAAGATTTAGTGTAGCTTATTGTTTCATGCTTCTATGCTATCTATTTGATGTAATAATCTTAAAATTTGATGCTTGAGCATGGCTATATGTATATATGCATGTTCTGAGATATTATAACATGCTTATGATCAATTTTTATTGAAGATTATGGCCATTGTTCTAAGTTTTGACAGCAAAATGTATTCTGAACTTGTTCTGGAAATCATGCTCGCTTGATCGGAGATCTTTATCGGATCGAACGAGGCTTGTTATGTATGGGCAGAAACGGGAAAAGTTTATGCTCGCTCGATCGGCGATTTTTGCCGGATCGAGCGAGGCCATTTATGCTACAGACCGAGAGCAATGTCTTCTTGCTCGCTCGATCGGGTGTTTTTCACCGATCGAGCGAGGCTCCGATATAGAAAAAAAATAAAAATTTAGCTCTTGGTTTGTATTATTTTCTATTGTTGATTAATTGTTGTATTAATCATTAATTACCCTAAGATGAGATTAGTAATCCGAGGTCCTCACAACAGGTGGTATCAGAGCGTAAGTTCTTGGACTGAGATAGAAGCTGAGCGGGGTAGATTGAGTCACATGCATTTACAGTATAGCATGATTATGCATTACTTGATTTGATGATTCACTGATTTGATAAATTGCATGTGAGCATGATCTATCTTTGAAATTCAATTGCCTAATTTACTGATTTGTAAATTTTTGAAATTTTTACTGTTTTGTTATATGATTTTACCGGGTGATGTAAGCACCCATAATTGAATAGAACAGTGTTCTTTGGGTGACGTAAGCACCCCAGACTGACAGAATAGTATGGCCAGACTGAACAGAATGGTATGGTCAGATTGAACAGAACAGAACGGTATTACTCAGCTGAATGAAGTATCTCTGATTGAACAGAACAGAATATCAACAAATGAATAGATGATGTTGTAGGTAATAGTTGGTTTGAAAAACTTGATCAGTTGTTCACATATCGGGAAAAAATTCAGATGAATATCGGATCAGATTGATTGACTACCAACTTCGAAACCTAGCAACCAGCTGGTAGATTTTGATAAAGAAATGATAAGAAGGCAGAGGTATGTTGATTGTTGGTAAGTGCTTAGAACAGCATTTTGTTTATAGTTCTTTGCCACAACAGATAGAAATGATGAGAAAGAAAAATATACCCTCTGGAAGCTGAATATTTTGAATTTGGAGGAATGCCTTATTAGAATTGTCAAGCCTATTACAATTATTTGATTGTAAATGATAAAAAGCTCAAGATTGAGTGAATTATTTAATGGCTTGAATCTGCAGATTATGTCTGATAAATGTTGACGACTGAAACATTTTTTTTAAAGACATAGCCTTGTCTAAAAGAATTGAAGCTGAATGATGAGTTAGGAGAATGAAATTGTAGATATGCAAGAGTATGTGAGATATTCACAACTTTATCTACAATTTGTATTCCAGAACAGATATGAAGTGAATGATATGAAACTAAATCTCTAACTCTAGCGAATCGAGATGGATTAGTCTGATTCTGAATGCAGAGTATATTAGAAATTATTACACTTATTATGGAGAAAGATATCCGAACAAGCAGTGTAAAGAAAATTTAGATATGTGTGTTAGAATCTGTTAGAAGAAACATAGATTCTAAGAAGATTCGAATGAAGAACAAATAGAAGAAGTATACAGAGGATCAGAATGAAATTGCACCTGAGAATGAAATTTCAGGTAACAGATTTATTTTGTTTTGACCTGTTTATTAATGGTGCAATAGATACATAATAGCTGAAAGCTTATTATATGATCCCCTCTGTATCAGAAAAGAGATTTTGTGAATTGCACTGAAGAATAGAACTATTGCTTCGATGAACTGACACCGAACATGATATTGTTCATATGGGAATTATGTGGTTGCGATGCATGATAGATTATAAGACTATACCAAGTACTGATTAGTGATAGTTGCAGATTATTGAATCACTGGATTTTGTGATTTAATCAATCAGTATGATGATAAGAAGCGATAAAATTAGATCAACAAGAACATGATGTGCATATGAATATGATGATATGATATAGAATCTCGAATTAAGATTCTGTGATTTCGGTTTGATATTTGATGTTTGATTACAAAAATATTCCGAAATCAGTATATTTGATGCATGAGATATGTTCAAGATCTAAATTAGTATTGATAGGTATGCCAATGAATAGAGATTACAGATATGTTCCAGTAGGATTTTTTATTTTAGTTTAAGTTGTGAACTGGAATTCAATATTGAATTGAAGAATTGATGAATTTATGAATTACCGACTTGTTGAGATTATGAATTGGATATTAATCTTGAGGTTTAGAAGATAGATGATGATATAAAAATTGGTTACAGATGAGTCTTTTATTTGATTATGCTGAATCGAATACATCAATTGGACATATAATTCTTGAAATATTTTATTTCGAGCGGCTCTCCTTGTTTTGTTCATAGAGCCTGAGTGATTTACTTATTCTGAGTTATGTGATGCAAGTGAGTTGTTTTCACTTTGCAGAGTTTGTTATCCAGAAGATTTGATTTTGGATGACCTTGATTGAGGGATTTTCTCAATCTTGATTTATTTATTTTAATTTTGAGAATTATTGATCATTTGATGATATTTCAGCGTATTTTAAGATTGTGACTTGTAACTGATAGAAGAATTTGAATATGATCCATGATTTTTGGGTTAGATGATATGACTTGTCGGTATTTGGAGATAGGAATAAGAAATGAAATAGGCATCCGATGAATTGATTTCAGATTTCTGAGTATTCTGGTTTGAATATTCAGACGAATATATCACCAATCAGAATGATTTTTCTATTGGAAGTAAGGCAGAATTGTTCAGAAGATGAAAGCAACACAGAAAGTAAACTGAAGTGATGAGAATTCAGGAAAGAATGCCAGATTAAGATATGAATTGAAGCCTCAGATCCGAATGAATGAATTCTATTATGATTGATTAGTTGATTGTGCTTGATATTTCCGAAAAGAGATATCAGAATTTGAAGAATTGCACAACAATGAATTCAATATTCATTCGATAATTGTTTTATCAGAAGATAAAGCAAATAGAAGTAACAGAAATAGTACGTTTTTTTCAAGTTAAACGTATAGAGAGTTGCCGATGAAGTTGAAAATCGTTGATCAGATGAGTTCAATGTTAGTTTGGAAACTCCAAACATTGAAACAAGATTATAAGCTGAAAGAATATTTTGCAAAAACTACCGTGATGAAACAGTATAGATGAAGTAAACAGGTGGTAGTTATGAACAGTATGATGGATGTTACTGTATACAATGATCTGTCTGTATGATCAAGTCACTGAATTGTGATTAGATTCGTTGCAGTAAGCCAAGAAATAATGTTTTAGATTGAAACATTGGGTTTACTATTAAATTTCAATACAGATGATCCGAAGACTTTAAGTACTTTTTGAGATAAAGGTACAGTATATTATTCTTAAATTGGAAGAATAGTCAGAGAAGATGAATCGAATTTTTGGAGAATGAATTTTTTTTTTCTGATATGATACCGGTTATCAACAGCTCTGAATACTTTGAAATCTGTGAATACAGCATCTTTTTCTATTAATGAATAGTCTGAATGGATTACTCAACTTTTGCAGAATACACTGTATGAGATGTGACGAACATCTATCTATTCAGATCTGTGAAGAAGATAAAAATATGATGAAAGTGCAAGAATGAGTAAAATCTATTGTCAGAATTAAGCTTTAGATTTAATTGATAGAATGTGGCATCGTTTGATTGACTGATGTTCTGAGAGGTGATTATATGTGATTGCATTGTACCTTCTTCAATTGATGGATTATCTGAGTCGATTTTCCAGATATTGAGAATATTCTCAGAACTTCAATACCTGATTCGGTATTACTTGATTTGATATGTTGCCACTTGAAGATTATAATTCCTGTAACAGCTATTGAGCCGATTTTGAGATAATGCTATGATGGAAAGAAATCCAATTTCTTGTGTTGAAATGATATTACCGAGGTATATGACATCAGATCAGACATGATTTGTCGATATCAGATCGGATTTGATTTGAGATACACAACGAATTTGACGATGAATCTGTATGGAATGAAAACGGAAAAGAAGAACCAGAATTAGTAATTGAATGATAGATATAACTTTTGAAGCTGAGACTGATTAGGTAAGCGAAAAAGTTATTCGTGAAACATCATTCAATTCATAATAGAGACAAAGCAGAATTTCATTTACAGATTCAGAATATGAGGTTGAATACTGATCTTGAAGCAACGAAATGAATGATAGCGTAGACTTGATATGTTCTATATAGAACATTGAATGATATTCAGAAAGAAACAAGTCGACACAAATACTGAACTTCATTGAATACGATGTCAGATGGAATTGACGATGGGAAAGATTTATTCTTTTCAGCTTGATATAATGAATCTGAATTGTTCCACGTATCGAAAGTAATGAAGTATTGATAGATTCCTTCTGTGTCCTTGAATCAGACAAGAGAAATAATGAAAAGATACTGAGTTTAGTCGAATATTCGACAAATTCTTGATTTAGAATAGAAACAACTCAGAGAGAATTCTTTTCAGTACTTAGAGTACAACTGAACAGATTAGAGTTAAATGATTGAAGTGAGAATAACTTCAGATAATCATTCAGCCTATTAGACTTGATATTTGGCTTGACTACGATTTCGAGGACGAAATCATTTCTTAGAGGGGAGGAATTGTAAGGCCCGAAAATATTAAATTATTAATTATGGGATTTGAGAATTAAATTCCATATTATGGGCTAATATTGATTTGAGAAATTATGAAAATGATAGATTTAATTTCCGAGCCGAAAAGATTTAATTTGAGAATTTATGGATTTTGAGAATTAAATTCCGAGAATTCTTAAATTAAAAAGAATAAATATTCGATTTGAATATTTATGGCATTTAAGATTTACATTCCATGTTTCGGAAATTAAAGAAGATGAATTTGGAAGATACAACTCGATCAGGGACTGATTTGCAAATATTGACATTTGAAGGGTTGAAGTGAAAACGGTCGGGATTATTTAATTAATCCGAATTTAATTTATTTTAATCCGAGTATATTTAATTTGGGAATATTTAGAGTTTTTATTTAAATTCTAATATTCTTAAATTATTTTGGATTGAAATTGAATTAAAACGACGGCCGAGGACTGAATTGCAATTACTGAAAACTTGAGGGACTAAATTGCAATTTATGCAATATCTATCCAATTTAATCAGATTGTATACGTGTAATTCAGTGGCAATTCAGAATTAGGAAGAACAGGGCTCGAAACCATTTCCATTTCTTTGAATTCGATTGTTTCAAAACGCCGTAACTTTTGATCCGCTCATCCGATTTCAATTCCGAAAGATGTTATGGAATCCTTGAAATGAGGCCTTCGATTTGATGTAAGTTTTATGATGTCTTGAATAGGTTTTGAAATTTGAATATGGGCAAAAATCAGAAGTTGATTTGTTTGATCATGTTATCGATATTCTAGCGTTGTATATTCGAAACCGAATTGAATCTTGAGTATTGAATGAAATTCATATGATAACCAGCATAGATTTCGACTTGTGTAGCATCTGATTATTCTGGTAATTAGCTGGTGTTGATTATATATAATGATATGAAGTTATATTCGAAGTCGATATTTCGTCGGTTACCGATTTTCAGTCGTTATGCCGTCGATTGATGTTTTGAAACTGTTTTTGATAGTCTACGATTGAGCCAATGATCTGAAGATCATATACTGATTTTGTTAGATGATACTCTTTACATGTCAAACATGTTACGAGCTCAATCAACACAAGAGGTCGGATTGTGAACAGAGGAAGTTTGCTTGCGGGTTGAATGAGTTGTTTCATAGTAGATTGATGTTTTGATAGCCGATAATTGAACCGAGATGTTCTTTGAGATGTTGCTGATGTTGTAGCATCTTTATTCCTCAATTTCAGATTATTTTGAAGTCTATTGACTCGAGAACCTGGACTTTGTCGAAGGAAGAAGTGAAGGTTTGAAAATGACTTGATTGAAGATGTATTGATATTTTGATGTGATTCTGATATGATGAAATTGAACGAAGTTTGATATATCTGTTTTTATGATTATGTTCAGATTTGAAGTATTCAGGACAGATGATATACGAAGGTATAATGACGACATCGAGAGTCAGGAAGTTTGAAACTCGAGAACGATTCTTCTTGAGTTCTTCCGCCAAAATCACATACGTATTTATTGTTTTGTTTTGATTATGATGTTGTCGATCCATCACAGGTAGTGGATCTTTAATTTTGAGTCGATATGATTTTGATATGATGATGATACGAATTGATTCTATACCAAGGTCGGAGGACGACTTTATTTTCTTATACCAAGGTCGGAGGACGACTTTATTTCCTTATGCCAAGGTCGGAGGACGACTTTATTCGAATCCGGAATGATTTTGATAAATGGATATCCATGTCAAGATTGGATACGATTCTTGATGGCAACGATGTTTTATGAATCAATTCTTTATTGACAGAAGCGTTAGTTACTCTATATGTTGAGTCGAATTGAGATAGAGTTGATATGATTTATTTAACGCTTTATATATGTTGCTTATACTGAGATTGTTTTCTCACCGGAGTTTATCCGGCTGTTGTTTTGTTTTGTATATGTGCATCACAACAGGTGGGGCAGGAGCTAGTCTGAGATGACATTGATAGCTCGGGAGCGAGACTTAGCAAGTGTGGACTCGAGTTTTAAGAGAAAGAATGGTAGTTTGATAGCCTTGATTTTGCTATGAAACTTGAGACTTAGAAAGCTCACATGTGAAGATTTAGTGTAGCTTATTGTTTCATGCTTCTATGCTATCTATTTGATGTAATAATCTTAAGATTTGATGCTTGAGCATGGCTATATGTATATATGCATGTTCTGAGATATTATAACATGCTTATGATCAATTTTTATTGAAGATTATGGCCATTGTTCTAAGTTTTGACAGCAAAATGTATTCTGAACTTGTTCTGGAAATCATGCTCGCTCGATCGGAGATCTTTACCGGATCGAGCGAGGCTTGTTATGTATGGGCAGAAACGGGAAAATTTTATGCTCGCTCGATCGGCGATTTTTGCCGGATCGAGCGAGGCCATTTATGCTACAGACCGAGAGCAATGTCTTCTTGCTCGCTCGATCGGGTGTTTTTCACCGATCGAGCGAGGCTCCGATATAGAAAAAAAATAAATTTAGCTCTTGGTTTGTATTATTTTCTATTGTTGATTAATTGTTGTATTAATAATTAATTGCCCTAAGATGAGATTAGTAACCCGAGGTCCTCACAATTACTCATTTATTGAATTAAATTAAATCACTTTTTTTGCCTCAATAATTTATTCCACAAACAAACTAAATTATTAATGTCCAATTTACTACCATAAAAAATGTCTAATTTACTAAATCAATCATTTCTATCCGTGATCATATTTATTTCACACACTAACTAAATTTACTTCTATTTATTCCATGTACTAACCAAATTACTAACTTTTAATTTACTACATTACTAATTTAATTAGCTCTTATTTGTTCCACACATACTAACTAATTAAATCACTGACTCTATCCCAATTTATTCTATAATAAGTTAATAACTCATATTTCCCCAATGTAATTACTAATTTTTTCCCCATTAATCCACATACTGACTAAATTTATTTAGTTATATTAAATTACTAAAATTTTCCTATTTATTCTATACACTAACTAAATTAGTAATTTCTAATTTTCTAAAGTAATCCTTCCTAATTTTTCCCCTATTTATTCCACACATACTAATAAAAATTCTATTTTTCAAATACATATTACTTGCATATATATATATATATATATATATACTCTTATTCTGATTTGATTATTATTAATATGATTATTAAATTAAAAATTTCTATTTTATTACATGTTAACTCCTTATTTAATATTCTACACAATATGTGAGGACTCGGGCACTAATCTCTCAAATCATAACGAATTAATACCAAGATCAAATAATATCATTTAATCCAATAACATGAATTAATAATAAGCAATCAAGGCATAAATTTTTTTTTTTTTAAAACAACAAGGCCTCGCTCGAGCGGTTACAATTAGCCGATCGAGCGAGCACAAGTTCAGCAAGTTTCTGCCCGCCAATCTACACTTCCTCGCTCGATCGGTTGAAGTTCACCGATCGAGCGAGAATGCTTTATACAGAAAAAAAATCAGAATCTGCTGTTGTTGTCCAGGCTAACCATGCTATAAGATCATTTAACAACTTATGTCAATGCTACACCATCATATCCAAGAGAATATAAACAATTTCATGCTAACTCCTCCAAGATATATCAAGCTAATGACATAAATAACACTAGCATATTCATAACTAAGAGCACATGATACTACAACAAGATAAGTCTCATTTCTTCATATAAACCAATTCAAGTTTACATGTAGCATCTAGAAAAGTAACTCAACTAGATTTCAAGATAACAACAACATATACATCTAGATTCAAGACTAGTCTCAAGCTTTAATAAAAACATCAAAATATGAAAAGATAATAAAGTTTCAACCAATGTTTCAACGTCTCAACATTGGAATCCAAATCTAACATATTTGACAAAACAAAAACTTCTTTTAACACCCGAGTCTCCACTCTAAAATCTCAATATCTTGTTTCCAAGACAAGTCCGACTCGTATATTCGTCAACCTGATGCAATGCACACATACAAGCAAAACAACAGCCGAATAACTCCAGTGAGAATAAATCTCAGTATGAAAGACATCTATATAAATCAAATAGAAATAACTCAATCAAGTAATTTACTATTACAATCAACAATTTCTTTATACCTTACCTGCCGGATGTCTTTCAAATAAACTCATTCAATATCATAAAGACTCGAATACGGTTGAAGGTTAAAGGATTCAAGTCTTACAGAATCGATAATTTAAAAATTCATATCGTTGGGATCCCGGGAATATAATCAGGCCATAAAAATATCAAGCCTTCCACCTACGCTCCCGCTCGGGGTGGTAAAATCTGATATTCCCTGGACTGTGAACACTATATTGAGAACCGTGGCAAAAGAAATCAAGTCAGATCCCTAGCCTCTCGCATATAATTTCACCACGTCCAATATTTTCTTTTCGATTCTGTTTTCAAGGTTTCGAAAGAATTGTGGCTCAAAGGGTTTACTCTCAACTCTATAATCAATCTACCACAACTCAACACTTCAAAATAATCTAAACCAACAATCTCAAATAAATTATCCATCATATATCTCAACAAGAAATCATGTTGAAAGCAAACAACTCATATATCAATTAACTCAATCAACTAAGTCAAGTATTTCATAGAATCATATAAGATTAAGTAAAACACCTAATCATGCATGTATGTGATTTAATAAACTCGAAAACCACCACGTTTTCGAGTTATACTACCTGTCGAATTAATGTCGAATCATACCTTTAATCTGAACTCAAACCTCTGAAACTCTCGCACTACTTGATCAAACATAAGCTGTCCAGAATTCTGCTCAATCAACCATTGCTAGTCCAAGGTGTTAGTTGATCCAACTTTGAATCAACTCAATCAATTTGGACTCGTCGACTCGACTTCGATGTCCTTCAAGCTTATTCTGAAATGTCATAAAACATAGCTCAATATTAATTCCTCAAATTCCTTTATACTCATCAAAGTTCATCAACTTCAAATCTTGTTCCAATAACCGAAAATCCATTCGACGGCATATCAATTCGAAACCAACTATACTAACAATTAAACATCATTCAAACAACATCCTAACTCACATATCATCACTAACTTAACAGCTAAATCTCGAAAATGGCAGCCCCTTATTTTCAGAATTTCATACCAATTCACAATCTTCAATTCGGCGGCGTAACGGATCAAAACTGATATTTCCAAATACAATAATATCATCATATCAATCATCTAAGTCCAACATCATACTTAAAATCATCCTTAAATTTCGAAATATGCAGCTCCCAAAAATCAGAATTATCAAAAATATTCAAAAATTGATAAACATGCCCAAACGACGATCTTTTCACGATTCAACTTAATTATACTATCGTCGTATATACTAGAACACATTTATACAATCAAATCTTAATTCTAACAATATCTCAAAATTCAAACACGGTAGAATTTAGCCAAACTTTCGTCAAAGTGTAGAACTCGAAGCCGTGATCGCAAATATACGATCAATTTGAAATTCTACCGGCCGGATTGATTTATAAGAATTTTGGAAATGAAAGAATCGGCCTTTCTTCTTCTTCCTTAGCTGAATCTCGACTTCCTTTTCTGAAATCTGATGGAGTTACATGTTTATATTCATTTAGCTTACATGTGTCATCCACTTGCAATAGGGAAATTGCACTTTGGTCCCTGAGAGCTTGGTTATTTGCAAATTGTCCTTAGAACTTTCATCCATCTCTCTCTCGGTCTTGCTACTGCTGAAGGGAAGATATACACATGCAAAGTGTAAAATAAATCCCTTGTTGACAAGTTAAATCCCATTTTTGCAGTTTAGCCCCTGAAACTTCGATATTTGCAGTTCAGTCCCTGCTCGAGTTTCTTCTTCCAATTAAATCCTTTAATTCTCGAAACATGGAATTTAAATCTTAAATCCCATAAATATTCAATTAGAATATTTATTCTTTTAATTTAAGAATCCCGGAATTTAATTCTCAAAACCCGTAAATTCTCAAATTAAATATTTTCGGCTCGGAAATTAAATCTCTAATTTCCATAAATTCCAAATTGAATATTTTCCAAATACGAAATTTAAATCTCTAATTCCATAATTAATATTCATATTTTCAGGGCCTTAAAATTCCTCCCCTCTAAGGAATGATTTCGTCCTCGAAATCGCATTCAATCATACTACTGAATCTCGTAGACTGTAAAGCTGACTGAAGTAATTCTTACTTCAATTCTAAAAGCTTAGATATCTTTTCTAATATCTTATCTTCTTCTTTCTTTCTGACCAAAATCTGTATTGATTATTCATTAGATCATAAAGAAATTTCTTTCTGAATCAGATATTACTCCGGAAAGAACATTTCTCACTGAACATGTTGTTCAAGCTTCAATCTCTTACTCTATCTAATCTGCTCTGTTCACATTCGGTACGGATCAATCTTCATATTCTCTGTCTTTTATCAAACCACATCTGATCTGATCACCGATATTTTGCAATACCGCCTCATCAGAAATAAACTTCTGCTTTTCTTCTCATTTCGTAATCAAAAACACGATCTCTATATCAATCGAATCACTGTTACAGGAATTGCAATAAATATGTGACAAAAATCTATCAGTTAGTATCGAATCAAATACCTTAGTTCTGAGAATTTCCTCAAATCTGGATAGTCACCTCAGACAATTCATCGATCAAAGGGTGGCATAAGGAAATCAAACACTCAGAACTTCTGAAAATCGATGCCACAATCTACCAACTAAATTTAAAGTCTCTGTCTCGACAATAAATTTCAACAATTCCTATAATTTCATCATATCACCAACTTCTTAACAGCTAGCAACTCATATCGATGTTACAGCTAAAACAGCGTATTCTTGAATCTGACAAATCTATTTCAGTACAAATCGCAACCTCATGACGATTTGAGTAATTTTGAACTAAAATCTGTCGCAAAATTATTCTTGCTTCAACTTTAGAGTTGCTAAACTGATTCATAGTTCACTCAGTCTCTTCTTTTCTGCTTCTATTACTGGAAACATAGGTATTGGAAATTCAATTCTGTCATATTGTCTTCCATTTTCTGTTGTAGTGTGCCTCTTCCAGAATGTGATATCTCATGTCTAGATTATCTGGCACAATCAAACGAATATTCATTTCAAAGTTCAGTATCTCTGATCTGCTATCTTGTCTCATATCTCAAGTTCAAAACAAAGTCTTTAATCAGTTGATCAAGAATTCTTCTAATTTTTTTTTTCTTCTTTCTATCTATTTCTCAAATTCTGGAAAAATCAATCAATCAGTCTAAAATTCTTACTGATACTCTGAATCAAATTTTCTATCAGTTACGAGCCAGCAACATCAAAATATACTGAATATATATATCAATTGATCAACAACTCTGGAAATTCATAATCAAAGAAACTCACTCAAGTCAAGGCCATCCAAAGAGCAAATATTCTGAATGACAAAATCTGCTAAGTGAAAACAACTCACTTGCATCTCGACTTTAAGCGAGTGAATAAAATAAGACTCTATCAAGGAATAAGAGCCAATCAAAATCAATCGAGGTCGAATACAAAACCTCATAATCGATATCAAGAAATTTAAGAGTCATGATCCTATGATATAATAGATTCAGCAACATCAAAGAGAAGGCTCAACTGTAACTGATTTTTCATAATTATCTTATCAGATCTCTAAATTCTTCCCAAATAATCATGATTGATCCATAAACTTATTCAATACCCAAAATAAAGCGGAACCTGAATTTGGGAACTCGTACTATATTTCAAGTAACACAATCAACTTCAATTCAATCTTATTTCTTTCAAACTATAATTCAGCTTTTTAGACTCAATTTGCTGATATCATCTTTTATAGCCGTTCACCCAGATTAGCACATAGCAACTACTTCAGATAAAGGTTCAACATACAGTTAATGTAACATAATAAATTATGCAACTATATTTGTATGCAATGCACCCAGATTCATCAGTATGCAGGCAATTTCTTAAAGCTCAAATGTACCTGTAACGTCATCATCTGGTGTCTCTTGAACCGAGGTATCTGTAGATGCTTGTTGCCTAAGAGCTGGATCTTCATTCAGGTTTCTCCTTGTTCCCCATGGATTAGGACATATTCTCGAAAAATGTCCCACTTGATAGCAACGATGACATTTTCCTAAAGTTCCTCGGCATTCATTGCTAGCATGTTTTCCTCCACAGTGAATACAGTATTCACCGGAATATTCTGCTTTCTAACTCATACGAAGTTGCTTCAGTCTGCTAGAGCTAGAAAAGCTACTTCCAGACTTCTTGAACTGTTGCCTCAAATGCTGTAACCGCTTTTCACTTCCACTAACACTACCTCCTGCCTCATAACTGCTCTGTGATGACAATTGTGACTGAAAGTGTGGTTGTTCGAAATGCTGAGGCACGATTGAACTTTCTTTCTGTCTCATAAAACCGTCTTCAGCTCTTTTAGCCCTGTCAATAGCATCAACCAATCTATTCGGTCGCCCAACATCTATCCAAGCATAAATTTACGGATTCAGTCCATTGATAAACAAATTCGTTTGGACTTCTTCATCCCGAATTACGTGAGGAACAAATCGGAGCAAGTTGGAGAATTTAGCAACATACTCATCGATCGTCATATTTCCTTGTTGCAAGTTAAAAAATTCTCCTGCTCTATCTTCTCTATAAGATCTCGGAAGAAATTGTTGACAAAATTCAGTCTTAAATACCTGCCAAGAAATTACTATACCTCTATTTTCCAGACATTTCTTCGTCGCAAACAACCAGCTTCTTGCTAAATCTTGCAGTTGGTATACAACAAGCTTGATTCTTCGTTCATCAGAGTATTCTAAAGATTCAAACAATTGATCAAGCTCTTCTAACCAACCTTCACAAACATTAGTATCTTCGGTACCTTTCAGAATTGGCGGATTATAAGTCTGAAATCGTTCAAATAGCACCTCCATCGGTGTGAGTGTAACATCCATCGATTCTGATAGGTTACTACAATACTGATCTGTTCAATCGGAGGTAATTCCTTCACTTGCGGAGTACTGTTCGGTTCAATTTGGGATGCTTACATCACCCAAATAACCTGACTTACTTGAAAAGAAAATTCATAAGCAACACAGAGATTATACTATTCAAATCATTAAAAAAAAATAATACATATAATCTCATGCTTTGTCATAATACACATGCTTACAATTCTTCATGCTATTCAAAGAAACATGCTTACAAGGAATTCAAAATTCATGTAAATTCACATAATCAAGTAAGCACATAAATATTTAAGCATGTACTCAAATAATAATTTTTTTCCAAGAAGTAAATCACACTCACATACATTTTATCAATTTCAGTAAAGCATCAATCAAGCCATACTAAAAAAAAAAAATGCATGCGACTCGATCTACCCCGCTCAACTTCTATCTTATTCCAAGAACTTACGCTCTAATACCACCTATTGTGAGGACTCGGGAACTAATCTCTCAAATCATAACGAATTAATAACAAGATCAAATAATATCATTTAATCCAATAACATGAATTAATAATAAGCAATCAAGGCATAAATTTTTTTTTTTTTTTAAACAACAAGGCCTCGCTCGATCGGTTACAATTAGCCGATCGAGCGAGCACAAGTTCAGCAAGTTTCTGCCCGCCAATCTACACTTCCTCGCTCGATCGGTTGAAGTTCACCGATCGAGCGAGAATGCTTTATACAGAAAAAAAATCAAAATCTGCTGTTGCTGTCCAGGCTAACCATGCTATAAGATCATCTAACAACTTATGCCAATGCTACACCATCATATCCAAGAGAATATAAACAAGTTCATGCTAACTCCTCCAAGATATATCAAGCTAATGACATAAATAACACTAGCATATTCATAACTAAGAGCACATGATACTACAACAAGATAAGTCTCATTTCTTCATATAAACCAATTCAAGTTTACATGTAGCATCTAGAAAAGTAACTCAACTAGATTTCAAGATAGCAACAACATATACATCTAGATTCAAGACTAGTCTCAAGCATTAATAAAAACATCAAAATATGAAAAGATAATAAAGTTTCAACCAATGTTTCAACGTCTCAACATTGGAATCCAAATCTAACATATTTGACAAAACAAAAACTTCTTCTAACACCCGAGTCTCCACTCTAATCTCTCAATATCTTGTTTCCATGACAAGTCCGACTCGTATATTCTTCAACCTGATGCAATGCACACATACAAGCAAAACAACAGCCGGATAACTCCGGTGAGAATAAATCTCAGTATGAAAGACATCTATATAAATCAAATAGAAATAACTCAATCAAGTAATTTACTATTACAATCAACAATTTCCTTATACCTTACCTGCCGGATGTCTTTCAAATAAACTCATTCAATATCATAAAGACTCGAATACGGTTGAAGGTTAAAGGATTCAAGTCTTACAGAATCGATAATTTAAAAATTCATATCGTTGGGATCCCGGGAATATAATCAGGCCATAAAAATATCAAGCCTTCCACCTACGCTCCCGCTCGGGGTGGTAAAATCTGATATTCCCTGGACTGTGAACACTATATTGAGAACCGTGGCAAAAGAAATCAAGTCAGATCCCTAGCCTCTCGCATATAAGTTCACCACGTCCAATATTTTCTTTTCGATTCTGTTTTCAAGGTTTCGAAAGAATTGTGGCTCAAAGGGTTTACTCTCAACTCTATAATCAATCTACCACAACTCAACACTTCAAAATAATCTAAACCAACAATCTCAAATAAATTATCCATCATATATCTCAACAAAAAATCATGTTGAAAGCAAACAACTCATATATCAATTAACTCAATCAACTAAGTCAAGTATTTCATAGAATCATATAAGATTAAGTAAAACACCTAATCATGCATGTATGTGATTTAATAAACTCGAAAACCACCACGTCTTCGAGTTATACTACCTGTCGAATTAATGTCGAATCATACCTTTAATCTGAACTCAAACCTCTGAAACTCTCGCACTACTTGATCAAACATAAGCTGTCCAGAATTCTGCTCACTCAACCATTGCTAGTCCAAGGTGTTAGTTGATCCAACTTTGAATCAACTTCAATCAATTCGGACTCGTCGACTCGACTTCGATGTCCTTCAAGCTTATTCTGAAATGTCATAAAACATAGCTCAATATTAATTCCTCAAATTCCTTTCTACTCATCAAAGTTCATCAACTTCAAATCTTGTTCCAATAACCGAAAATCCATTCGACGGCATATCAATTCGAAACCAACTATACTAACAATTAAACATCATTCAAACAACATCCTAACTCACATATCATCACTAACTTAACAGCTAAATCTCGAAAATGGCAGCCCCTTATTTTCAGAATTTCATACCAATTCAAAATCTTCAATTCGGCGGCGTAACGGATCGAAACTGATATTTACAAATACAATAATATCATCATATCAATCATCTAAGTCCAACATCATACTTAAAATCATCCTTAAATTTCGAAATATGCAGCTCCTAAAAATCAGAATTATAAAAAATATTCAAAAATTGATAAACATGCCCAAACGACGATCTTTTCGCGATTCAACTTAATTATACTATCGTCGTATATACTAGAACACATTTATACAATCAAATCTTAATTCTAACAATATCTCAATATTCAAACACGGTAGAATTTAGCTAAACTTACGTCAAAGTGTAGCACTCGAAGCCGTGATCGCAAATATACGATCAATTTGAAATTCTACCGGCCGGATTGATTTATAAGAATTTTGGAAATGAAAGAATCGGCCTTTCTTCTTCTTCCTTAGCTGAATCTCGACTTCCTTTTCTGAAATCTGATGGAGTTACACGTTTATATTCATTTAGCTTACATGTGTCATCCACTTGCAATAGGGAAATTGCACTTTGGTCCCTGAGAGCTTGGTTATTTGCAAATTGTCCTTAGAACTTTCATTCATCTCTCTCTCGGTCTTGCTACTGCTGAAGGGAAGATATACACATGAAAAGTGTAAAATAAATCTCTTGTTGACAAGTCAAATCCCATTTTTGCATTTTAGCCCCTGAAACTTCGATATTTGCAGTTCAGTCCCTGCTTGAGTTTCTTCTTCCAATTAAATCCTTTAATTCTCGGAACATGGAATTTAAATCTTAAATTCCATAAATATTCAATTAGAATATTTATTCTTTTAATTTAAGAATCTCGAAATTTAATTTTCAAAACCCGTAAATTCTTAAATTAAATATTTTCGGCTCGAAAATTAAATCTCTAATTTCCATAAATTCCAAATTGAATATTTTCCAAATACGAAATTTAAATCTCTAATTCCGTAATTAATATTCATATTTTCAGGGCCTTACACAATAACTAACATTTCCCCCTATGTAATTACTAATTTTGTCCCCACACACTAAATCAAATTATTAAATTAAATTAAATTACTAAGTTTTTCCTATTTATTCTATACACAAACTAAATTAGTAATACCTAAAGTACTCCTTAATAATTTTTTACCTATTTATTGCACACATACATACTAATTAAATTAAATTTTTAATTTTCAAATACATTGACTTGAATTTGAATATATAATCTTAATATATATGCGTATTCTGATTTGATTATTATTAATATGATTATTCAAATTACAAATTTTGATTTATTACACACTAACTAAATTTATTGAATTAAATTACTATTTCACTCCAATAATTTATTCCAAACAGTAACTAAACTACTCATTTCTTATTTACTAAATTATCAATTCTAATATTGCTCCAATTTATTTCATACACTAAATAAATTTACCCATGCATATTTATTCCTCACACAAACCAAATTACTATTTTCTAATTTATTAAATTATTTGCTCTTATTTATTTCACACACTAACTATATTACTAATTGTTTGATCCCTATTTATTCCACACATACTAATTAAATTTCTAATTTTCAAATACATGTGGAATTTTTTAAATAAGAAAAAAACACATAATAATGACATTCACACACATATATAATAGCAAACAATAGCATATAGAAGAATGAACAACCTTCCCAGACAACGCTCCAAGAAAAGGAGAGAAACCTTGGCAGATCATCCTCCTTGAGTCTTGACTGAGCCAAAACCATGAACTTTCTTTGTATGTACATGCATTTCTTAACCTTTTACTTTGATAATGAAGATCGCTTTCGACCATCCATAGCTCACGAATCTCTTGTTGTTTATATATAATATGATTACTACAGTAGATAATTCAAATCAATGCATAGAATAGAAATTAAATATCAAACTACAAAAAAAAACATAGATCAAGAAACAATTAAGAAATGGTCATAATCTATATGTAACCCATATCGGGCCACATGCGGCACTTGTTCTTCTTTTCCGCTGGCTTAAGAGATATTCCTCCTATGGACGCCTATTAGATCCCCTTAATTAATAAGAATCCAGAAATCTTGTTGCTCACTCGTTTGCAAAGGATGATATCGATGACATCATCAAAAGTTTATATATCTCATTCCATCGGCCGTGTCGTTTAATTTGCTTTAATTTAATTTAATTTGCTCAATGTATCCATGTATTTGATTGACTAATTCATTTAATGCGCCACTCATTATCCATGTATTTGATTGATTGACTAACTAATTCATTTAATGTGATGAATGAATTTCCAAAATTTTATCGAAACAAATAAATTAAAATATCATTATTTTTAAGAAGATGAAGTGGCAACAAAAAACATGCACTTGTGAACAAAAGAAAGTCAAAAGTCGGGTGTAATAAATGAGATGTTAATTGGGTGGGGGTATTTGATGTATTAAACTCTCAAAATCTCGACCAAGCTCGACACCTACCACGCACTTCGTGGTCAAATTCAAAGCCCAACTAGCTCGGCACCTACCACGTCACTCGTGGCCTCCATCAAAAGCCCATCCGGTTGGGAAATGTTACTTTTACTTGGTTAATACAAGAGTTCTTACATGGGCTCGGGATCCAACCAGACCACATGGTCTAAACTTCATACTTCTTTTAGACCAGTAGGGGGAAGTACTATTGATGCCCCTAAAAAATATACGAGTCTAATCCGACCCGAACCCAATAATCCATATTTTTGGAAATATACTTTGAGGCCCATCTAGTCTTATTTTATGAGAAGCCCAGTCTGGGATGACCCTGTTAAGGAATGAGCTCATGATTATAAATTCATGGGCTTGAGCCCTAACTGGTATGGTTGGAGCCCGATCCGAGCCCAGGAAGAGCTCAATATCTAGAACCTTCCAGTACTCTCGGACACATGAAGATCTACAACAGATAAGGACAATATCTTATGAATCCAAGATTTGATATGATTTCAGACTCATCAATTAGAGTCCTACTCTAACACATGTTCTACCTTGACAAGGTAACCTACCCCTCCAAGCCCCTATAAATACAGGTATGGTTCATGGTTTATTCATTCATCTATTTGATTCACTTCTTGTTCACACACTCACGCACGCATATTCTCTTGTTCTTACTTTTTGTCAAGCTCTTTCACTTTCGAGCACTGACTTAGGCATCGGAGGGGTCACGCCGAAACACCTTCGGCGCCCCCTAATTTAGCTTCTGTCTGTGCAGAGTTTCGTCGTGCCCAACTCGACCCGGTTTATTGAAGATTTGGAGATACGCTCTACCAGACCGAACCCGGAGGAAAAAATCGACATCATCATATGTTATGGAAAGTGGCTAAGAACTTTGTTGATCAATGTGAATCGTCAAGTCACTATTCCGACAAAAAATGACATTGCTAATATATATCAAATTTGATTTAAATGACAAAAATTCAAAAAATATTAATGTACATGATGATTCTGCTGATTTTTCCACACGAGAAATAAAAATAATGAGCCAGCACATGTATATTGAAACTTTATTATAGAAATAAACCTCACAAAATACTTAAAAACAAATCCACATATATTTATGACAACAATACTCCAAATTTATAAATACCTCATGAAGCAACAATATTTCACAATTAAAAAGTTTAACGTACATCAATAATCCAAATTTCAATTGCATTCCTTATGCCAATTTCGAAAAACATACTGCATGGAAAAAAGAAATCCACCAAGTTAGAAATATAAAGTTTAACCAACTACAAAAAAAGAGCAAAAAATAACAAAATATGAGAGTGGGGGACATGACTCTGGATTTACGAAAGAAAAATCGCTAAAACTCAAATTACAGAGCGAAGCATCAAATATAACTCTTATAATAGTTCTAACTAAGTTATGATTTCCAAACTCACAGTTCAAAATTCTAATCTACACAACCAAATAACAAATTTATTTCCTTTGAATGGAAATCTCCACCAATTAAATAGCACAATTAATTTAAGTTATTAAAATATAAAACCTATATAAATCTGCAAAATGAATTGAGCAAAAATTAGTTTACACCGCACAAATAAAAAATTTTTATTAAAAAATTAAATCAAAGACAAAAATTAAAGGCGAAGAATCCGCCAAAAAGAACAAAAAATGTAACTACATTCCATTAAAATTTCCGTTATTGAACAGCTTAAAAAAAATTCATAAAACTCAACCCATAGTTCTTTTTAAGCAAGCTTGATTAAAAACAAATCTAATGAGATATAAATACAACATCACTATTTTTTCCTCCCTACAAATAAAACATAGCATAAAATTTAAATCGATTGATGCTTTTTTTTAAAAAAAAAATAAAATAAAATCCTTTCTATCTATTTGAAATAACTAGTAGGATACACGTGCTTCGCACGTGGGAAACGAACATGATTGCATAATGATCATAAATATAATATTTATCATTTTAAACAATCATGATTTGTTGAATGCTTTAATGGCTCGATTTTCACCTCATTTAGCTTTATTTCATATTTTTCGTATTTTTTTGTTTCCTTCTTCGATTAAATTCAGAAATGCTTTCGTCATCTTCGATTTCCATGATTTTTTTTGTCATTTTATGATTACCAGTTTTGTCTAATTTGAAAAAAAAAATTATGTTGATCTTTGCTCGGTTCTGTAAGCCTATTTTCATATTTAGTCATATCATTTTCTTATAAATGAATAGGTTGAGTTTTCTGTTATATTTCAATTGTTATAATTAGGATTAAATTTAAATAAATGTTTTATCTAGTCACTCGATAAAATATATTATTTGACAAAATATGTTATAAAAGGAATGGTCGGTGCTACCCTCACCAAAGTGTAAGCAGATCAAATGATTTGATCTGTTGTGCAATTTGTTCCGTCCAGATCATGTTGGGACAGCTACCCTCAGGGTAGCATGAACTGTTTCTCAAACAACTATCTAATTCTCAGCTCGATTAATTATAATTATAAGCCTAAACAAAAGATCTTTTTATATTTGTTTAATATTTTTATTTACTAAAGAGTTCTTTTTTCTTTTAATATATATATATATATATATATATATATATATGTGTGTGTGTGTGTGTGTATGTATGTATGTATGTATATCCATCAAAAATGGTTACTTGTGTGTAGGACCAAACACTTATCGTTTTATACTCAAACACATTATTACCACTTACGATTGTTTTTTTTTTAAATTTGAATTATTTCGATAAAAATATTCTTATTTACCAAATTCTTAAAAGACAATAAGAAAACATTAAATATAACAAACTAAAATAGTTTTTGCAACCTATAAATACAAGTGATTATGGATTTTTTTTAACATATTTGTTGAGAAAATATTCATAATCACTTAATTTTAGAGGTTGCAAACACTGCCTAAACATCATATAAGAAATAATAAAATATTATAAATAATTTATTACAATACCATTATCCTAAAAATAATATTAACTTTATACTAATAATTTTCTTTGTTCAATCCACCTTCCAATTAACATTTAACAAACGGAAATTAGAATTAATATTTGTTTAATACAAATAAATATATATAAATGTATATGCATGTACATATATATAATCGGGTATCCAGATCGGGTATGTGTATGGGTAGGATGTTACTACATCTGCCTCCATCTCCAAACTCGAAAATCATCATACTCGATTACCCATTTATATAATCGGATACAAAAACTCCCTCCATATCCTCCTCTATTCGGATAGAATATCCAATTATCCATTGGGTTTGGAGAAAATTGTCATTCTTATGAATCGGTGCAAATTGCTTCACTAATTCAGGTTGTCAAAAACAATTGGTTATGCGGCAATCCTCCTCATTTAGAGAGATTTTTTTGTTGAAACAATGATATTAAGAGTCATGTCAACCTAGCTCTTTGTGACATCAAAGATAAGTGATGATGTTAAATATTCGAGTTCTCTTTTTAGGGTATTCCTATTCAACTACATACTTAATTAGAAAAGACATCGATTATTTGCCTTATTCAACCAAAACACCAAACAGTACAGACTCTGAAAGAAAGAGAATTGCATATTTTATATAAGAAAATCACTTCAAAAAAATATTAAGTTTATTATTGATGTAAAAATAATCCACCTTGTCATTATATTTCCGTACTTGAGTTTTCACAAGCGTTAACTTCTTTAAATTATATATTATATATTGCATCATAAAAAGATAATATCGTAAATTATTTTGATTGCAGTACTTATTAATTATTTGCACAATAGCTGCACACTAACTAAATTAAGAATTTGTAATTAACTAATTACTAATTTTTTCCCTATATATTTCACACACAAACTAAATTACTAATTTTGTCCCAATTCCACAAACAGACTAAATTTATTAAATTAAATTACTATGGTTTTCATGTTTATTCAACACACTAACTAAATTAGTAACTTCTAATTTGCTAAAGTACTGATTACTAATTTTTTTTCTCTATTTATTCCACACACAAACTAAATTAAATTAGATTACTATTTTCAAATACATACGCGACTTGAATATATAATCTCAATATATACCCGTATTTGATTTGATTATTAAATTATTAATTATAAATTTGTTCTATTACTCACTTATTGAATTTATTGAATTAAATTAAATCACTTTTTTTGCCTCAATAATTTATTCCACAAACAAACTAAATTATTAATGTCCAATTTACTACCCTAAAAAATGTCTAATTTACTAAATTAATCATTTCTATCCGATATATATATATATATATATATATATATATATATATATATATATACTCGTATTCTGATTTGATTATTATTAATATGATTATTAAATTAAAAATTTCTATTTTATTACATGTTAACTCCTTATTTAATATTCTACACAATAACTAACATTTCCCCCTATGTAATTACTAATTTTGTCCCCACACACTAAATCAATTTATTAAATTAAATTAAATTACTAAGTTTTTCCTATTTATTCTATACACAAACTAAATTAGTAATACCTAAAGTACTCCTTAATAATTTTTTACCTATTTATTGCACACATACATACTAATTAAATTAAATTTTTAATTTTCAAATACATTGACTTGAATTTGAATATATAATCTTAATATATATGCGTATTCTGATTTGATTATTATTAATATGATTATTCAATTACAAATTTTGATTTATTACACACTAACTAAATTTATTGAATTAAAATACTATTTCACTCCAATAATTTATTCCAAACAGTAACTAAACTACTCATTTCTTATTTACTAAATTATCAATTCTAATATTGCTCCTATTTATTTCACACACTAAATAAATTTACCCATGCATATTTATTCCTCACACAAACCAAAGTACTATTTTCTAATTTATTAAATTATTTGCTCTTATTTATTTCACACACTAACTATATTACTAATTGTTTGATCCCTATTTATTCCACACATACTAATTAAATTTCTAATTTTCAAATACATGTGGAATTTTTTAAATAAGAAAAAAAAACACATAATAATGACATTCACACACATATATAATAGCAAACAATAGCATATAGAAGAATGAACAACCTTCCCAGACAACACTCCAAGAAAAGGAGAGAAACCTTGGCAGATCATCCTCCTTGAGTCTTGACTGAGCCAAAACCATGAACTTTCTTTGTATGTACATGCATTTCTTAACCTTTTACTTTGATAATGAAGATCTCTTTCGACCATCCATAGCTCACGAATCGCTTGCTGTTTATATATAATATGATTACGACAGTAGATAATTCAAATCAATGCATAGAATAGAAATTAAATATCAAACTACAAAGAAAAACATAGATCAAGAAACAATTAAGAAATGGTCATAATCTATATGTAACCCATATCGGGCCACATGCGGCACTTGTTCTTCTTTTCCGCTGGCTCAAGAGATATTCCTCCTATGGACCCCTTTTAGATCCCCTTAATTAATAAGAATCCAGAAATCTTGTTGCTCACTCATTTGCAAAGGATGATATCGACGACATCATCAAAAGCTTATATATCTCATTCCATCGGCCGTGTCGTTTAATTTGCTTTAATTTAATTTAATTTGCTCAATGTATCCATGTATTTGATTGACTAATTCATTTAATGCGCCACTCATTATCCATGTATTTGATTGATTGACTAACTAATTCATTTAATGTGATGAATGAATTTCCAAAATTTTATCGAAACAAATAAATTAAAATATCATTATTTTAGAATTAATATTTGTTTAATACAAATAAATATATATAAATGTATATGCATGTACATATATATAATCGGGTATCCAGATCGGGTATGTGTATGGGTAGGATGTTACTACATCCGCCTCCATCTCCAAACTCGAAAATCATCATACCCGATTACCCATTTATATAATTGGATACAAAAACTCCCTCCATATCCTCCTCTATTCGGATAGAATATCCAATTATCCATTGGGTTTGGAGAAAATCGTCATTCTTATGAATCGGTGCAAATTGCTTCACTAATTCAGGTTGTCAAAAACAATTGGTTATGCGGCAATCCTCCTCATTTAGAGAGATTTTTTTGTTGAAACAATGATATTAAGAGTCATGTCAACCTAGCTCTTTATGACATCAAAGATAAGTGATGATGTTAAATATTCGAGTTCTCTTTTTAGTGTATTCGTATTCAACTACATACTTAATTAGAAAAGACATCGATTATTTGTCTTATTCAACCAAAACACCAAACAGTACAGATTCTGAAAGAAAGAGAATTGCATATTTTATATAAGAAAATCACTTAAAAAAATATTAAGTTTATTATTGATGTAAAAATAATCCACCTTATCATTATATTTTCGTACTTGAGTTTTCACAAGCGTTAACTTCTTTAAATTATATATTATATATTGCATCATAAAAATATAATATCGTAAATTATTTTGATTGCAGTACTTATTAATTATTTGCAAAATAGCTGCACACTAACTAAATTACGAATTTGTAATTAACTAATTACTAATTTTTTCCCTATATATTTCACACACAAACTAAATTACTAATTTTGTCCCAATTCCACAAACAGACTAAATTTATTAAATTAAATTACTATGGTTTTCATGTTTATTCAACACACTAACTAAATTAGTAACTTCTAATTTGCTAATTAAAGTACTGATTACTAATTTTTTTCTCTATTTATTCCACACACAAACTAAATTAAATTAGATTACTATTTTCAAATACATATGCGACTTGAATATATAATCTCAATATATACCCGTATTTTATTTTATTATTAAATTATTAATTATAAATTTGTTCTATTACTCACTTATTGAATTTATTGAATTAAATTAAATCACTTTTTTTTGCCTCAATAATTTATTCCACAAACAAACTAAATTATTAATGTCCAATTTACTACCGTAAAAAATGTCTAATTTACTAAATTAATCATTTCTATCCGTGATCATATTTATTTCACACACTAACTAAATTTACTTCTATTTATTCCACGTACTAACCAAATTACAAATTTTTAATTTACTACATTACTAATTTAATTAGCTCTTATTTGTTCCACACACTAACTAACTAATTAAATCACTGACTCTATCCCAATTTATTCTATAATAAGTTAATAACTCATATTTCTCCAATGTAATTACTAATTTTTCCCCCAGTAATCCACATACTGACTAAATTTATTTAGTTATATTAAATTACTAAAATTTTCCTATTTATTCTATACACTAACTAAATTAGTAATTTCTAATTTTCTAAAGTAATCCTTCCTAATTTTCCCCTATTTATTCCACACATACTAATTAAAATTCTATTTTTTAAATACATATTACTTGCATATATATATATATATATATATATATATATATATATATATACTCGTATTCTGATTTGATTATTATTAATATAATTATTAAATTAAAAATTTCTATTTTATTACATGTTAACTCCTTATTTAATATTCTACACAATAACTAACATTTCCCCCTATGTAATTACTAATTTTGTCCCCACACACTAAATCAATTTATTAAATTAAATTAAATTACTAAGTTTTTCCTATTTATTCTATACACAAACTAAGTTAGAAATACCTAAAGTACTCCTTAATAATTTTTTACCTATTTATTGCACACATACATACTAATTAAATTAAATTTTTAATTTTCAAATACATTGAATTGAATTTGAATATATAATCTTAATATATATGCGTATTCTGATTTGATTATTATTAATATGATTATTCAATTACAAATTTTGATTTATTACACACTAACTAAATTTATTGAATTAAATTACTATTTCACTCCAATAATTTATTCCAAACAGTAACTAAACTACTCATTTCTTATTTACTAAATTATCAATTCTAATATTGCTCCTATTTATTTCACACACTAAATAAATTTACCCATGCATATTTATTCCTCACACAAACCAAAGTACTATTTTCTAATTTATTAAATTATTTGCTCTTATTTATTTCACACACTAACTATATTACTAATTGTTTGATCCCTATTTATTCCACACATACTAATTAAATTTCTAATTTTCAAATACATGTAGAATTTTTTAAATAAGAAAAAAAAACACATAATAATGACATTCACACACATATATAATAGCAAACAATAGCATATAGAAGAATGAACAACCTTCCCAGACAACGCTCCAAGAAAAGGAGAGAAACCTTGGCAGATCATCCTCCTTGAGTCTTGACTGAGCCAAAACCATGAACTTTCTTTGTATGTACATGCATTTCTTAACTTTTTACTTTGATAATGAAGATCGCTTTCGACCCTCCATAGCTCACGAATCGCTTGCTGTTTATATATAATATGATTACGACAGTAGATAATTCAAATCAATGCATAGAATAGAAATTAAATATCAAACTACAAAGAAAAACATAGATCAAGAAACAATTAAAAAATGGTCATAATCTATATGTAACCCATATCGGGCCACATGCGGCACTTGTTCTTTTTTTCCACTGGCTCAAGAGATATTCCTCCTATGGACCCCTTTTAGATCCCCTTAATTAATAAGAATCCAGAAATCTTGTTGCTCACTCGTTTGCAAAGGATGATATCGATGACATCATCAAAAGTTTATATATCTCATTCCATCGGCCGTGTCGTTTAATTTGCTCAATGTATCCATGTATTTGATTGACTAGTTCATTTAATGCGCCACTCGTTATCCATGTATTTGATTGATTGACTAACTAATTCATTTAATGTGATGAATGAATTTCCAAAATTTTATCAAAACAAATAAATTAAAATATCATTATTTTTAAGAAGATGAAGAGGCAACAAAAAACATGCACTTGTGAACAAAAGAAAGTCAAAAGTCGGGTGTAAGAGGCAACAAAAAACATGCACTTGTGAACAAAAAAAAGTCAAAAGTCGGGTGTAATAAATGAGATGTTAATTGGGTGGGGGTATTTGATGTATTAAACGGAATCACCAACTAATTATTATAGGAACAAAAACCAACACACATATATATTAATATATATTAATAATTCAATTCAATGGCAATATTGAAAAATTAAATATTATAAGGACACAAAAGTAATTACACAATTGAGAAAATTATTCATGCTTTTATAAGATAGATAGATAGATAGATAGATAGATATAGAAACTAATAGTTTTAACAAATCACGCTAATATAAATCGAGTGTAAAAATTGGTATGCACATAATCAATTGTTTTGTACCTGATCAACACACACGTCATACATCATACAAAGTGAACATCCAATCCACGGAGATATTTGGGATATGGGAAATATGGGCTGCCCTGCTCCTATAATTCAATGCCTCCCCAAGTAATCTACAGTCCCAAATATCTAATGTTTTCAATTCGGTGAGGAATTGCAAGCAGGTGAGATCCATTAGCTTCTCACAAGAGAGCACACACAAATAGTTTAGGGACGACAAGTTGGAAAACCATTGTGGCAATGCTTCGATTCCGAATTCAACCAAAGTTAAGTGTGTGAGAGATGTGAGATGCTGCAGCTGATCTGGGAGACACTCCCAATCCCGCATTCCCGTTAACCGTAATTCGCGTAGAGAGTGGATCTCACGTAGGCCTTTGAGAGTTTCGTTCACAACTGTTTCTTCTGAGAAGGAATCAATATCTAATCTTTTCAACCTGTTCATCCAAAATCCAGGATTCTCCATCGACAATGTACGTTTCTTTAGCAACATTTCACTTACAAACCCGGCCAACATCGGGCATCCAATAATTTCCAAATTCGAAAGACGAGAGATGGGGTAATCAGTGGTTTGGCATTGAATTGAGGCCAGGTTAGAGCAAGTTATTATTTTTAACTCGCCAAGGGACTTGATCAGCGCATCCGAGAGTTCGACTTGCCTTAGGTTGTAGCAGCTTTGTATCTCTATACTTTGGAGACATTGGTTGTTGTGAAACAACTTGTAAGGAAGTGAAGTGAGATTTGAATTGTCGTAGATGTACAGTTCCTCGAGGGAGCTTGAATTACTACATATCGTTGTTACTGGTACTTCACTCCAAACATTGCGAATCCTCAATGTTCGCAGAGATGGAAAAGCATGACTCGGAGCGGTCATCAATTCTCTGCAAGACCAAATTTCCAGAAATTCGAGTTTGGGAAATGCTGTTGCCCCCGCTTCAACCCACTCGGTAAGACTATCCATTTCATGTAGCTCAAACCGTTCCAGTGCCGGAAATGGCACACCAGCTCTACTTGAATGTTCTTCATGATAAAATGAGGGGCCGATCGATGTCACGCTTCTGAGTTCGTACACCTTCAAGATCTTGAGAAGTGGTAGATGACCTAGTGTTGGCATTTCTTGGCATTTATAACAGTCTTTCAAGAAAATCTCGACAAGCTTGGGGAAATTCATCTTCATTGTCCATGCTGGAAACTTATCTCCGTAGAAATATGTAATGGCCAAACGCTTTAAGTTCTGATGAGGTTGGAGACCTTCCAAAACTTCTTCGTCATCATTGTTGTCGCCTTCCCTCTTCCCTGGTTCACTCCACTCAAACTCTAAAAAGTTTAAATTTTGCTTCTCAACTAAACATGCTCCCATGGCTTCTGCTTTCCCTCTCACTTTTTCAAGATTTGTTATCGTAAGTTCTCCCTGTAGATTCTTTAAATTTCCCAACTCACCAATTTTACGTCCCTCCTCATTGCCAACAATAAAAATCTCTAATGTTCGAAGACAAGTCAGCTTTCCGATTTCAAGAGGCATCCTCTTCAAAGACGTAGAATTAACACCACCCAGGACAAGGTGTCTCAACCCAACTAAAATCTTGAACCGATCTGGAAGCTCTATCAGTCTAGCACAATAAGCAAGCCTTAAAGTTTGCAGATTGAAAAGATTGCAGACAGAATCTGGTAATTTTTTTATCTTAACATTGTTACTCAAATCAAGAAATCTCAAATGTATTAGCTTGTCTATCGAGCTTGTCAATTCTTCAGTATCTGAACCATGTAGATTAAGAACATGCAAGTATTTGCAATCTAGAAACACACTAGTATTGAGGTTGCCCTTGTATCTTTTCAGAAACAAAGTTCGCAGATAAATTGTTTGCTCCTTCTTGATGTCACATTTGTGGTTAACCGCGATATATCTAACTTGAGAAATAACATTTTCTTCGTGTAGGAAAAAGTTTTGTAATAAAATATTGTAAACATCGTCGCCACAACTTTCCATATCACGATCACTTCTTTCAATCAAAAATCCTTCGGCCATCCAAAGTTGAATTAATTGGTCTCTCTTTATTGCTTTCCCTTTTGGAAAAATGGAACAATATGCAAAGCATTTTTTAAGTGATGGAGATGGTAATCGGTCGAAACTTACCTTTAATACTTTGGAAACAACATCATCATTGGGATTGAAATTTGAACTCTCGAGAAACGATCTCCAGTAATCACTTTCCTTCCCTTGTAAACTTCCACCGACCACATTGGCTGCTAATGGTAGACCTCCACATCTACGAGCAATCTCCTTTCCAATGATCTCAAATTCCTCGGACACTTGCAGGCTAGGGAAAGTTCTTGTCTTAATTATCTCCCAACAATCATCATCGGATAAAACAGATAAAAAAGGAACCTCTAGTGTTTTCACGATTGATTCAACATTTTGATGTCGAGTGGTCACGATTATGAAATTTCCTTTGCTTGAGCTGATTCCCTGAACACAATTCTTGAAGTTGTCCCATTCATGTTTTTCATCATTCAGATAATCATCAAGCACAAGCAAATATCTTGCATCCTTCAGCTTCGAACGAAGCTGTTTCATGATAGCTTCCTCCCCCAATGATTCACGATCAGATACTCCGGACAAGGATTCCAAAACTTTGATGAGTAAACCTTTGTTGTCGATTTTCTTTGATACACTAACCCAAATCCTTTCATTAAAATGCTGCTCTATCCTTGGATTATTGAAAGTCTTCCTAGCCAAAGTCGTCTTTCCCAATCCTCCCATCCCAACAATGGGAGCCACCGAAACCTTTGATTCATCAGCAGAGTTGATGATAACATCCACAATTTGGGATGCAACATCATCTCTACCTATAAAAATGGGATCAACTGCAATGGAATTAGTTTCCATCACAGGAGGAAGATAATTAGCCGCAACGGCTAATCTCTCCTGAAGACCAAAGCTTCTGGCTTCTTCATTAACATTTTTGAATTTTGTATTCAAGTCCTTGATTTTGTGGCCCATTTCACGACGAAAAGCCACATGACTGAGGGAAGAAAAGGAGAAGCAGCATACCTTCCGCTTCACTTGGCTTTCGATCTCAACCTTCCGACGAAGAATCTCGTAGTTGAACTCGTCCAGCAAGTTGTCCGCTTCGTAGGCGACATCGTCCAGATTATGCAGCCACTGCTTCACGGAGTTATCCTTTTCAATGTCCCGCTGCATGGCATCGCTTAAGAACTTCTGAATCATTTTCAATGTCGTCTTCAGCATTTCCAAATCATTCTTGAAACCCCGAAAAAGGCTAACCTCTTCCGCCGCAAGAGAGACCAACTTCTCCAACAGCATTTGAACAGCCGCATCGGCAACTTTTTCAGCCATCTTCTAGCTGTTTGTTGCAGTTTGATAGTGTGTGTGGAAATTACTGAGTGTGGAACTTCAAATTCACGTATGAGAAAGCTAACAGCTTCGGGTCCCGTGCAACATTATTGGGTGTTGGCACCGTCTCGGGTTTAAGTATCAACTTTATAATTTTTGACGAAGAAAAAAAAAGAAAAAAGCAATGGTTCGATCTGCTTTATTCTGTTTTTCATCTAACACCATCTTCTAATTTGGGGTCCCATGCAACATTATTATTATTTTTTGAGCAAAAATTTTTTGTTGTGAAAAATTATATTTGCATTGCGTCTGAATTGTGATTGTCACTTCGATTTTCCAAAAGAGATGAACGCCTTTACCTATATAATTCTTCAATTTTCAAACTTTCGCTCATATAATTAATTTAATTTAATTTAAAATAACATAAATTTTTGACAAAGCAAAAAAAAAAAAAAAAAAGCAATGGTTAAAGGAAAAGCGATGGTTCTGCTTTATTCTGTTTTTCATCTACCATTATCTTCTAATTTTTTGAAAAGATATAATAAGAGAAAGCTAACAGCTTGGGGTCCCATGCATGCAACATTATTATTATTTTTTTGAATCTGTTATTTATACATAGAAATGTTAAAAATATATGATGAGCAAAAGTTTTTTGTTGTGAAAAAATATATTTGCATTGCGTCTGAATTGTGATTGTCACTTCGATTTTCGAAAGGAGATGAACACTATTTTGTACCAGTATAATTCTTCAAATTTCAAACTTTGTGACTCAATATAGAATTAATTTTATAATAACATAAATATTATTTATAGATATTTAGAATTTTTGTTGGTTATGAACTCATGTATGTAATCAACATCATTGAATATAAAGTTATGGAACCCACTTGCTATTAAGTCTTTTGACCGAAAGCCAACCACGGTGTTAGGTACACCGCATTCAAGCTGCTGACCGGAATAAATCGCTGCAAAATTATACCTTTTTAAGCCATTTTTTTTTAATATTGATAAGTACATTGGTAAAATTTAATCTCATATTATGCGGCATCATGTACAAACAACCACTACTTTTTTTTACATTGTAATTGTAATTACATGTATTTTTTTTCCCATTAAAAGCACTTTAAACATCCCTTTTTAAATAAACTATTGAAAATTTTGAGTATTATGTCTTTGTTTATTTAGATTTATTATTCAATACTTTAAAAAATTTTAAAATAACTCCGAGAATCTAGGAAAAATAAAATATCGAATATTGGGGTATTAATAGCTACTACGACATTAAAGACATATTTTTTTTCAACCTAAAACACATGATAAACATGCATTGTCTCCATTAATCAGCCGTAGAGATGATTGTGTTTAAAAGAGTTAATTAATAGTATATATTACTATTGTGAAATAATTAACAAGATTCTTAAAAAATCTCATATAACTGTGAACTTTACGTGTTTTTAAATTTTTGACATAAACATCCCTGAAAACAGGTACAAACATAAGTGAATGTTTAAGTTTGGAAAACATAGGATTTTATGTGCTCAATATTTGAAACACAAAGAGTTAACAATTGAATATTTTTTTCACACAAAAGTTTTTAGCAATCTTAGTTAACCATATTTAAAAAACAATTTCATTATTCCACTTTATCTTTTTTTATACTTCTTGTCGTGTTGTTAATTTGATATCTGTTGAGCATGTGTAGGGCTGACAAAAAATACCGAAAATATCGAACATTTCGGTATACCTTAAATTTCGGTACGGTATCAATTTTCGGTATCGGAAACGGTATAAGATTTTCGAATTTTTGGTATTTCGGTATATGATACCGTGTATACCGATTTTTTTTTAAAAAAACAACAGTATAAAAAATCGGTATACACGGTATCATACCGATACCGTACCGAATTTTGATATTCGGTACAATATCGGTATGGATTTATGTCATACCGAAATTTTTGGTACGGTATCGGTATCGAAATTTCCGGTACGGTATGCGGTATTCGGTACGGTATGCGGTATACCGTACCGTACCACCCCTAAGCATGTGGTTTTCATGTTGAGGGGAGGCCTTGGAATGGGGATTAAAATCCTAATCCAACTAATTCCAAGAGCTAATTAAGTATGGGGAGAATGTATGAAGTTGAGTTAACCGGATGAAAAATCCGGCAGTGCGTTAAAATATGGATCATCTTTACTTTTTGTTCTATAAGTCCGAGGGATGTGTGAATGCTAGGTGTGGTTAGAATGAATGGATGCATGCGAGAGACATTTGCACCGATGTATTTATTAGGTTTTTTTGCAGTTGTTGTAACTGATTCTACTTAAAGTGCATAGACCAGAATAACATCACATAGATTCATGCTCAATATTCGAGGTATATTGTGAAAATCTATGAGCTCTTTCTTAGATATTTTTGTATTCCACGTTAGGAGATCAGCTAGGGGTGGGCGTCGGGTCGGGTTCCTCGGGTTCGGGTAGTTCGGGTCGGGTACCCGAACTTTTCGGGTAGTAAAAATACTACCCGAACCCGAAATTTATTATGCACTACCCGACCATTCGGTTACCCAAAAAAGTCGGGTAGTCGGATACCCAAAATTTATAACCAAGAAACAGAAAAGAGCCATTGCACTCCCTCAAATTGGGTGACGACTGACTACTCCAATACTTAACCTAATCCACCAAGGTTACCCTGTCCACCAGCCAAAAGAAATCAATGTCGAATGTACTCCAGTACTTAACCCAATCAAAAGAAATCAATATCAACCAAGGTAAAAAAAACCAACCAAGAATGTACTCCAGTACTTAACTCAATCAAAAAACACAATATCAACCAAGGTACTACAGTACTTAACCTAATCAAAAGAAATCAAAACCAACCAAGAGATGCACCCGAAAGAAGTGTTCTCTCTTCTCCATGTCAATTACAATAAACCAAAAACAAAGATCCATTTCAAGCTATTAAAAACAGGCATATTCTAAAGTAAAAATGTTTAATTCTTCTAATCATATCATTCATCAATAATAAATTAAACAAGAGACAAAACATCTTCCAACTTCCAAGTTATAGCATCATCTGTCATCTTCCAAATCAAGAGTGGGCCAACCTGAAATGTTGTAATACTTTGAGTTTTGTAAGATAAACAATAAAGTACAAAAAATATAATGAATTTAAACTTTACAAACTTACATTCACCAACCGATGAATTTCATAATCATATATCAATCATGGTTGAATCCTTCCCCGATCTTGTTAATTCTATGCAAACAAAAACAAATCAACAAGATTATTGATTAAAGAGTAAAACATGATCAGTATGTTTAAATACATCAAAGTAAAAGGAAAAACAGATGCCTTTCTCAAGTGTTTCAATTTCAGTCAAATCTTCCTCGACACATATAGGCTTTGAATCCATCCTTAGCCAATCTTGGGCACATACCAAAGACTGAACTATTCTAGGAGACAAAGAACTTCTAAAAGCATCCAAAACACGACCACCTGTACTAAATGTTGATTCCGAAGCAACAGTAGAGACAGGAACCGCTAAGACATCACGTGCCATTCGAGAAAGAATAGGAAATCTGGGAGAATTAACTTTCCACCACTGAAGGATATCAAAACTTTCATCACAATCTTCAGGATCTTCACCTAGATATTTCTCCAATTCTGACTTCACGTGTTCTTTTTTCCCACCAAGTTTGTATTTTCTAAACTCATCTTTCAGGTACGTTCGAGAAGTCATGAAATTATCAGATTGAGAATCTTTTGAAAATGATGTAGAGCCTAATGCTGAAGCTGTCGGACTTCCTGGAATTCCATATCTCAGTTTATAATCATAAAACATTTCTTGCATTCCATTTTTCACTTTTTCTTTCATCATTGCGCACTTCATGATTTCATTGTACATGATATCAAATGAAAACTCAATGAACTCCAATTTATGGCGAGGATCAAGAATCACTGCATAATAGAATATCATGTTCATTTTTTCAATTGAACCCCAGTACTTGTCAAACTTATCCTTCATTTTTCTTGACATTTCACTTAATTCAAAATCATCGCTTATCAACCAATGTTTCAGAAGCATGTCAACAGAACTTATTTCATGAAATACGGTGTTTGAGGTGACGTATAAAGATCCAGAAATTGCCAAAGTAAGCTTGTAAAAGTGTCCAAGAAACTTCAACAATAAACTAGCTCTTTCCCAATCGAATTCTAACGGAATCCCATCATACGGCGGTTTTGAGAGATCGTTCACATAGGAAAGATCTGTATCGGCATAAGAATCAAATGCTCTTTTCAGAGATACCGCTGACTCTAACATTAAATACGTAGAGTTCCATCTTGTAAGTACATCAAGACTTAACAATTTCTTTGTATCTATCTTTTCAATCTCAACAAATTCACAAAATCTTTTATGCCTAGCTGGTGAGTTTCGGACATACCTCACTGCTCCTCTAATTCGAGATATAGCCACATGTTTGTCTTTCCCTTTCAAACCATCCTGCACAATAAGTTTGACAATATGTGCAATACATCGCATGTGTAAATATTTCCCTCCTAAGACATTTGTTTTCCAATTGTCAAACTTTTTTTGCAAATATGTTATTGCAACATCATTTGACGAGGCATTATCAACCGTGATGGTAAAGATTTTGTCAAGCTTCCAATCAAGTAAACATTTTTCAACCGCTTTTCCCACATCTTCACCCTTATTCCCAGAAATTAGACAAAAATTCAAAATTCTCTTTTGCAAAGTCCATTCATCGTCAATGAAATGAGCAGTTAGGCACATATAATTCACTCTCTGTATTGATGTCCATGTGTCTGTGGTTATACAAATTCTTTGACAATGTTGTTGCATAAAAGACATCAATTGCACTTTCTCATTCATGTACATATTGTAAGCATCCTTCGTTGTTGTCCTTCGAGATGGAATTGTAAACATTGGACATGCAATTGACATGAAGTGTCTAAATCCTTTGTTTTCAACTGTTTTAAAAGGAAGTTCATCAACAATCAACCAATAAGTTAGTGCCTCTCTCAATTTGTTATGATCAAATTTCCAAGTACCAATTTGTGCCTCTTTTTCACCAGCTTTTGATGGTTGTAAAGTAATGCGAGCTTGATTAGTAGCAACTTCTTGAGGTTTTTTTTTATAGGAAGCGAATTGGTTCTGTATAGACCGAGTTCCATGTATTTTTGGATCTGCCTTAACCTCTCTACGACAATATTTGCATCTAGCTTTCTGAACCTTATCACTTTCACAAAAAAAAATTTCAAAGTGTTCCCAGTATGGTGACCTACTGTTAACTTCTTTCCTATCTCTCTTTTTAGACTTCACTTTTACTTCATCTTTATCACCAACATTTTCTAAATCTTCCACAAAATCAACATCATTGTTCTTGTTTTCATCAACATTATCAGTTGTTTCCATTAGATGATCTACTTCGCTTTCCATGTACACAATAAAGTTATGAAATTGTGACAGTAGTATTTCCTCAAAAATAGCAACTCCCCTACTGCCAAATATAAATCTTCAACAAATTTCTGTCCAGCCCAAGAAGAGGACGCCAACCGACATTTAGGCTGAGCTTCAAACCGAGTGAACTTGAACTAGCTAGCTCAATTGTGATAGTAGTATTACCTCAACAATAGCAACTCCCATATCTGTTTGAATCCATCCAGTTATGGTTTGACTTTGAACTGAAAAAAATAATAAAAGAGTGTCATAAAATCAAGGTCCATAGAATTATATAAACCTAAACACGAGCTTCATACCTTCAATGAATCAATCGGTCGAGCTTCAAACCGAGTGAACTTGAACTGTGAAGAATGAAGATGAAGAAGCTTCAAATAAAACCTTCAATCGACCAAGATAAAAGAGTGAGAGGGGGAAGACTGTCAATCAAGAGATTAACTACATGGTTGAGGCATGAGCATCGAGAATCAAGCTTGAGCCACAACCCGCCGATGAAAAATGTAGAAAGACGAAGAAGAACAGTGAAGGCACTCAAGACAACCCGTAAAATGTCAATTAGGGATTTAGTTTCTCCCCTTTTGAGTTTTAATATAATACTAGGTATGGGCACCTCAATACTTGAGGTATTTACCCAGGTTTGTAGCCAAAGTAAATCATCTATAAAAGTATGACGACGAATTTAAATTTTAGAACTTAGGACTCGAGTACAAAAAGCATACAGAACCCTTAAATATTAAGAGAACAAAACCTAATTATACTTTACATCAGTATTAGCCAAATATGAGTTGTGAAATTCAACAAGATGGAAAAACACTTCGGAAAACAAACCAATTTACATCGGTAATACCAGTTTATTTATCTTTGACATACGCTAATCGTAGCAGATTCTGAAGGCAAAATCATCTGCACGATTTTTTAAAACCTTAAAATGTAGTATGTACATGTTCCATTCCTTAGCAGTCTTCATGGCTCTTGCAGAGATGTTAAACTTTTTCCACTTCTTTGTTTCCATAAAAGTACTGCTGAAGCATGAGAAAATAAAATTTTATGCAACATGTGACAACAAGAAGATGACAGAAATGAAACTAAAACCAGAGAATTAAGTTAGTTGATGTGTAAAAGAAGATCCTACTGAAAGAATATTGTTTTTAAACTATGATAAAAGCAAAATGAAAGGAAGATAATTACATTATTTAGTGCATGAAACAGTATGTATAAATAAAAGAAAACTACGATTATAATCAGTGACAAATGTACTGTATTAAAGTAACTGAAACTGATATGGAAACCTGAACAATGCACAATATAACTTTAATATAATTTGTCTTTGGTGTATTCAGTTCACATTATTTTGATCATAAAAAAAAGCTTAGAGTAATATTGAACTTGTACATATAAAAGTACCTTAGTCTTGTTTGGCATGTTTTGTCGCTTTGTGTCTTAAATCTTCTTCCCAATCAAGGCTCCTTTTAGTTGTTGAACTAAGTTGCTGTTCAACTGGATTTATTGGAAAGTGCTCTTCCACTTTTGTAGTGCTTTCTTGGGATTCGTACATGGCCACATCGGCCTCACCATGTAAGGAAGAGCTTCTTTCTTCTGAACTGCGAGATGCTGATGATGATTCTGAGGGTGAAAGACACGATATGATTGTATTTCGTATAAACGTTGTCCCTCGCATTTCATTTGTTGACGTGCGAATTTGAAAAAGGAATGGCGTATCTTTGAATTTCTGGTTCAGGTTATCGACATTGAAACATGTTTCCTGTTAAATATATTTTAAAAATATGAGAAGATTGGTAGTTGTTGAAACTGATTTTGATTGAATATATATACCTCTTCGTCTGTTTTGATAATGTTCTCGTTTGATATTCCTAGAAATACCTCCGCTTCTTTGTGTTCCACATGAGCAACTAAATTTCCAGTTCCATCTGACAATTCTACTTGGAAATGTAACCTGTATAAAATTAATGAATGAATGAATAAATAATACTTTTATAATTTGAATTAAAAATAACATGTCTTAACTTTGTGGTTGGGTTAGGTATCAAGGTTGAGAGGATAGCTTACATTGGTTTTGGGCTTCTGAAGTCGTTGTTGCAGTATAAACAAGTGAAATCATATCCATAGGCAGCACCAGAAGGTTTAGAACACCCTGGGCAAGATAAAAAGTATAAACGGTATCCTGAATTTGTTATTTGCAATGTAGCTTTAATCCAGAATGACTTCACCTGTGCAGTAAACACATTTTATTAATACCAATTTGTTTAGTTTGTTGCTATACAAAGAAAAGATAGGAGTAACGAAAAATTACCGTTTCAGTCAAGCTTAGGATCTGACTAATTTTCCGGATACGAGAATTCATGGGTCGATCTATAGTATGCGATGCTTTTTCGTAAATTTTGTGAGAGACTATAGTTTCAATGTATTCTCTGTTGGCTTTGATCCTGAAAAAGAGATTATAAATAATTTGTTTATGTACAAAAGTGTTTCAATGTATACACTGTAGGACTGCATTATCATCGGAAATTTAACATAATGTGTTCGAATAAATATAATATGATATGCAGCTGAAATTTAATATAATTTGCTACAAATAAACAAAAAGCATTCTATTTATATAAATAAAGTTGGACATAGATTTGATCAGTTGAAGAAACAAGGAAGAACGATTATTAAGAAGTTTAAAAATGAGGGAAATGAATAATGAGGCTATAAATTACCATAATTTTAGTTCTTCAGTTTGTGGAATGGGTGGATCAAATAGAATAGTACTGTTTGGTACAGTTGCAATGGACAACCCTGTTAGAATATGTTTTTGTTAGTAAAAATGCATGGATTTAATTACAATGTGTTATGGTATATAATAAAAAAATATCACTTAATAAAAATAGGTAAGAAATATCATACCATAGAAAGTATTGACTGAAAGTCTCATTCCTAATATTATAGGCACGTTATGAACATCTTCAGTCAAATACGACGCTTCGCTCTGTGAGAATTCTTCCCACAATGTGAGAATTAAAGGTTTGTGCCTGTATACATAATGAAAACAGCAGCCAAAATAAACACATTTAAAATGAACTCAAAGTTGTGCAATTTAAAAAGTAAATTTATGTACAAAATACTGAAAGAGTGGGTGCCCGGTTAGCCAACTTGTGGCTAAGGGCTTTTGTGACTCTATGTATAAACAATCTTTTGTTTAATATAATTTACACTTTTATAATGGCATTGACTTTATCTTTCTTCATAATGTTATATTATGATATACTATTGTTGTTTTGATAAAGACCTTGAATATACTATAGTGTATGTAAGATGTGGTAGCACATGGGGATGGCTATCATGAAACACATCTTATAGTCACTGTATATTCTAAACAGTTCCTAGTCAATTGAGCCGTCCGCAAATAAGGATAAGGATCGCTCGAGATTGAGACTAGCATTTGCGATGCCGAGTACCACGTTTCATTGGTATGGAACATAGAGATGTTCAAAGCATGCAAATAGATATTCATATAATGAATGATCGAACTACCCTATTCGGACTTTCCAAGTGGTTATCACTTATCGAGTGGATAAAGTCCGCGGTTTTGGTTGTACACCATTAGTCCTTATTACTTGAAACATCATTGAGACTCTATATGCTAGTACTGTACTTTGACTCGTTTACCGACTCTATTGGGGTCATCAGGTGTCGGGATTGGGTACAGTTACGATACATATAGGAGTCGATGCTTTGTTGTCAAGGATTCACCACATACTCGCGAGTGTGGATATCCTATGCGATCTGAGGAGATATTAGTGTGACGAATCTCTGGCCAGAGTACATGATGTGTTTTAGGTTACTTGGTGATCCTAGTAACACATGCGATGTCACTAATAGATCTCCAAGATGTTATGCATAGTTATCGAATCTCGAACAACTCTCGATGCACCAATGGTTGTTGATTCGATCGGGATATTTGGTTGAAGGGACCGTACTGTACGCTAACCAAAATCTACTGGTTCTTGCAGGAACTATCAGTAATACCTAGAGAATCATGGGGCGATGTTGCTAGGCGCTCTTACCATGATTCGATGGGTAAGTCGGAAATTGTTGTTCCGAGTCACAAGGAGTTGTGAGCTCACGGCTAGCTGTATTCCTGAACCATTAAGGGTTACACAAGTAATGGATTACTAAAACCCCGTAGAGATAGTTAAATTTAAAGAGTTAAATTTAATGAAAGAGAAGTTGGACTTCTTAATTAAAAGGGAGTGAGATTTCCTAAAATGACATAGGGATGGGCATTTTTCGAAATCACTGAATTCGGATTCAGAAAAATTATCTTGACTTTAAAAGATGCAGAAATGGTTTTTGTGCACATTGGTGAAATCAGTTTATCAATCGGAGTCACGATGAATTTTATATTAATTTCTAGAACAACGGGCTTGGCTTGTTGGACTAAGTTATGGATTGTGGGCCCTAAGGAGTTAGAGTTCTAATATAATTATAACTTAATCTAGTTTAGAAATTATCTATAAATATGTAAGCAGTGTTCGAAATTCATAAGAGAATTCACTCTAGAAATTTCGAACACTACATATAATTTTCAAGAGGATTTTTGAAAATTCCTCTGTCCCTTTTGGAGAAAATTCGACTTGTGATTTTTGTGAAAAATTACAAATCAAATTAACAGATCATATATGTTTATTCTCTACGTAAAACTTCTGATTGATTTCTAGTGCAGTCAATCAGAGGGTTTCTGTTTTTCATTCGTGGACCTAATTTTGGAGTTAGATCGTGACTGTCATCGGTTCCCGGGATTTACAAGAAGAGCAGATTAAATTCTGTTGGAGTCCACAATCAAGCCTTTGCTTGACGAGGTAAAAATTTAACTGTGTTTTATTTTTACTTGAACAAATTTAATCGTAAAAGTTTTGATACCCATATATGAAATCGTTCCATATAATAAAATAAAATTTTTAAACTTCCGCTTCACCGGGTATCAATTCTTAATTGATCTGAACACGTTTTCCAACAGTGGTATCAGAGCCAGATTGCTCAGATCAAACGATTAAATTAATCAATTGTACAAAATTTTTAAGCCTCGATTTTTGAAACAAAACGAAAATTTTAAAATTGAATTTTAATGGCAAATCGATCGCTGCCCTGGGTAGCGATTGTCGCTGCCCGGGGCAGCGATTGGATCGCTTCCCATGGGCAGCGAACGTCACTGCCCAGGGCAGCGATCGTCGCTGCCCAAGGGGCAGCGACGGGCTGCCCTGCCCGGGCCCCTCTTTGGGGCGCGGGCTGCCCGGGATTGTCCTGGGCAGCCCGGGAAAAATTATTTTTAATTTTTAATTAAAATTTTATTTTTTTTGAAATTCTAGTTTTTGATCCGATCGAAAATTGTTTTTGATTGGTTCACGAGGCATCGGATCGAATTGTTCGAGTCCGAAAATTTTAAAATTGATTTTTGGATAAATTTGAATTTTTGGAAAATTTATAAATTTTATCCGTTAAATTAAATTTTATAAAATTAATTATTTTGGTACAATTGATGATAAGATATGATCTTATGATTGGATAAGATAAAATATGATTTTATCTTTTAAATTATGATGTCTTTGCATGTTTATTCAATTATTTAATTATTGAATTAATTATTGGATAAAGGATGATCGATTGCCATGACCAATGTTTTAGGTGTATGTTAGATAATTTACATTTGTCTTATTGTTGTTGGATTTTATTAATGGTCTTGGTTTATAGCCCAATATGATTATCATATGTAATAAAAGTGGGCCTGGTTTATGGCCCGTTCCCACCCCTAAAATGTATCCCATATTTGTAATCGAAATTTATTGTAAATTTATTAGACTTAGTGGGAGACAAAGATTTGAAGAAATGGTGGGCCCAGCAGACAATGAAGACCGAAGAAATGTAAATTGGAAGCTCAATGTAATAGGATTGCATTGCATACTTGCATATCACCTAGGATTGGACTTAGACTCGTGATTGGCAACCACGGGTCGATTAGTTAATGGGATCGATCATCCTTAAATAATATATGATATTATTAATGTATGCATGTTTAGACTAAATTGTATGAATCCCGCAAGCATACATAAATTGCATGATGAGACAAATTTTCAAAATTAAAAATCCCTCATTTTAAATATGATTTAAAATTGATATCAAGATTAATAAAAAGGGAATTTAAATATTGTTTAAATATTCCTACCTTCCATCAACGATCAATGTATGAGATGCTACCCGCGGATACGGTCCGGCTCATATTATTGGGGGGCCCATTTGTCGAAAAGTTGTACATTGGATCGACACATGTTGTAAGTTGGGTGGAACTCCCATGGGATTGGTTCATATTATTGGGGATCCACATGGCGACCGTCCATCACAACTTAATATTGATGGGTTATCTTGACATGTCACAATAAACGGCGTCATATTATTGGGCCCTTATTAGACATGAGGTAAAAACATGGGGGTTACTTTGGAAGTAATTGGGCTCTACCTTTTGAAAATTATGGTTGGCTGATATTATTCGGGATCATGATTTGTCAATTGGACTCCATGTTCTCACTAAGGAAAACAGTTTCCCGTTTTCACTAGAGGGTAGTGAAATCGTTAAAATAGTGGGAGTGTAATTCATAAAATTAAAATTCGTCATATTTTATGTCTTAGTAAATTAATTAAACAATCATTGATTATTGTCTGTTTCCTTTTCAGTATACTATTACAATGACTTCTCGCAATCCACTGTTTTCAATTCTCGAACAAAACAAATTGACTGGCGCAAACTATACGGAATGGTTCCGTAAGTTGAAAATTATTCTTACTTCGGAAAAATCTTTCTACGTGTTAGAGAAGCTGCCTCCGAAGGAAGCCCCGGCTAATACAAGTCCGGAAGAGTTGGCCAAACTTGATTTATGGTGGGACCATGATATCAAGGCCAAATGCTACATGCAGGCTTCGATGTCTGATGAGCTTCAAAGGAGATTCGAGGATGCCGTGAATGCTGCTGACATTCACAAGAACCTCAAAGAACTCTTTGGAGCTCAGTCAAGGTCGGAGAGGTATGCCACCATCAGAGAGCTCATGACGAGCCGCATGCGAGATGGGACTTCGGTCCGTGAGTATGGGGTGCGCATGATTGGGCTCATTGAAAAGTTGGTAACACTCGACTTGAATTTGGAGCATGAACTTAGCGCGGACTTGTTGCTTCTATCACTTCCTTCATCGTTTGACGGTTTTGTGATGAACTTCAATATGAACAAGATAGAGGCCACCCTTGAAGAGATGGTCAATATGCTTGTCACATATGAAGCCACACTAAAGAAGGATAAACCGGTACTCTTGGTTGGCTCCTCTTCTAACTCTAAGAAAGGACCAAGTGGAAAGGGTAAGAAACGTTCTGCCCCGCCCAAGAAGATTGTACCAAATAAGAAGGGAAAGGCCAAGGCTTCAATTGGGATAAAAGATGAAAACGTTTGCCATTACTGCAAGAAACCCGGTCATTGGAAACGTAACTGCAAGGAATACCTCGAACAGTTGCGAACTGCAAAGGGTATGTTTTACATTGAAATAAATGTTTCGCTTAATACTTCTTCTTGGGTATTGGATACCGGATGTGGATCTCACATTTGCAATGATTTGCAGGTGATGACAAGAAGTCGTAAGCTAAGGATGGGTGAGACCCAGCTAAGGCTCGAGAATGGTTCTAGAGTCGAAGCCAAAGCTATAGGAGACATTTATTTAGTTTTGCAGAACAATTTTAAGTTATTTTTGAGAGATGTTTTATATGTTTCGGATTTGGTCAAAAACATTATATCTATTTTTATGCTTGATAGAGATGGTTTTTCTTGCAATTTTGTGAATGAGATTTGCAATATTTACAAGAATGAATGTTTGATTGGAAATGGAAAAATTGAAAACGATCTATATAGCTTAAAATTAAAAGACGTTCCAATTAATTATGTTGATAAACCGGTAACAACAATTAAAAGGAAAAACGATAGTCAAAACCCGGCAAACCTTTGGCATGCTAGGCTAGGTCATATTTCCTCAAGGAGGATGAACAAGCTAGTGGGAGAGGACATGTTTGATATGTCTGATATTAACTCTCTACCTACTTGTGAGTCCTGCCTAAAGGGAAAAATGACTAAATCTCCTTTCAAAGGGAAACCTGAGCGTAGTCAAAATCTGTTGGATTTGATCCATATAGATGTTTGCGGTCCATTTAGGATTGGTACTAAATGTGGCAACACCTACTTCATTACCTTTATCGATGATCATTCTAGGTATGGGTATTTATATTTAATGAAATATAAGTCTGAAGCATTTGAAAGGTTCAAAGAATTCAAGGCTGAACTAGAAAACAAACTAGGTAAAAGTATTAAGGCACTTCGATCGGATCGAGGTGGAGAATACTTAAGTACTGAGTTTTTGGACTATCTAAAAGAGAATGGGATTCTCTCTCAGTGGACTCCTCCGATGACACCTCAGCTGAATGGTGTTTTGGAGCGTCGCAATCGAACTTTGTTGGACATGGTTCGATCCATGATGAGCTTCACTGAGCTCCCACCTTCGTTTTGGGGCTACGCGCTTGAAACGGCGGTATTGTTGTTAAACAACGTCCACACTAAAGCAGTAGATAAAACACCATACGAGTTATGGAATGACAAAGCTCCTAAGTATTCGTACTTGAGGATTTGGGGATGTCCTGCTTACGTGAAGCAGACAGTGGGAGATAAGTTGGATAGTCGATCCACCTTATGTGATTTTGTAGGGTATCCAAAGAATTCAATCGGATATTATTTCTATCATCCTGCTAAAACAAAAGTGTTTGTTTCAAGGAATGTCACCTTCTTGGAGAAGGAGTTCTTATTGGATAAGAAAGGCAAGATGATGGAACTCGAAGAAATTCGAGAAGAACCCGAGATACAAAATAGCGATCCTACACCTCAAGAATCATCACAAGACACGCCTATTACTAGGAGATCCGAGAGGACTTCTAGGCCTCATATTAGATATGGTCTTCTTCTTGAAGGGGATCAAAGTGAACCCGACATTGGATGTGATCCAAGAAACTTCAAGGAAGCAATTTCTGATGCGGATTCGAATTTATGGCTTGAAGCTATGCAATCGGAAATAAACTCGATACATTCTAACCAAGTTTGGTCTTTAGTAGATCCTCCCGATGGAATTGTTCCAATTGGGTGCAAATGGATCTACAAGAGAAAGCTTGGGCCTGATGGAAAGGTATTGACCTACAAGGCACGATTGGTGGCAAAAGGTTATACTCAAAGACAAGGAGTTGACTATGATGAAACCTTTTCACCAGTCGCAATGTTCAAGTCCATAAGAATCCTTATTGCCATAGCAGCATGATATGACTATGAGATATGACAAATGGATGTAAAGACTGCATATCTTAATGGAAACATTAAGGAAGAGATCTATATGATGCAGCCTGAGGGATACACATCCATGGGAAGCGAGCATAAGGTATGCAAGCTTCAGAGATCAATCTATGGTCTCAAACAAGCATCAAGAAGTTGGAACCAGAAATTTGATGAAACGATAAAGGATTTTGGTTTTATCAAGAACCCGGAGGAACCATGCGTGTACAAGAAAGTAGTTAAGAATGCGGTAACATTCTTAGTACTTTATGTTGATGACATCCTACTCATGGGGAATGATGTAGGGATGTTGCAGTCAACAAAGATATGGTTATCAGGTAGATTCTCGATGAAGGATTTAGGTGAGGCATCCTATATTCTAGGAATTAAGATCTATAGAGATATATCTAAAAGAATGATAGGACTCACTCAATCAACCTACATCGACACCATATTGAAAAGGTTTTCAATGGATGGGTCCAAGAGAGGACATCTACCTATGTGTTATGGAGTTTCTCTATCCAAGTCGATGTGTCCCAAGACTGACGAAGAGATAGAGAAGATGACACACGTGCCATATGCGTCAGCCATAGGTAGTATCATGTATGGGATGATATCTACCAGACCGGATGTGGCCTATGCTCTGAGCGTCACGAGCAGATACCAAGCCAATCCCGATCAAATGCATTGGAAAGCCGTGAAGGATATTCTTAAGTACTTGCGAAGGACTAAAAATTTATTCATGGTTTATGGAGGGAGAGAATTGAAGTTGGAAGGCTATACCGACTCTAGCTTCCAATGTGACGTGGATGACTCGAAATCAACCTCTGGATTTGTATTCGTGCTCAATGGTGGTGCTGTCTCTTGGAAGAGTTCCAAGCAGGACACCACAACGGATTCCACCACTGAGGCAGAATACATTGCAGCATCAGCTGCTGCTAAAGAGGCGGTTTGGATAAGGAAATTCATCCAAGAGTTGGGTGTAATTTCTAAAGTTGTTGGTCCAGTCCCGGTGTACTGTGACAACACGGGTGCCGTTGCTCAGGCAAAGGAACCAAGGTCTCATCAGAAGTCCAAACACGTACTGAGGAAATACCACATCATCCGGGAGATCGTGGAAAGAGGAGACATCAGTGTCGAGAGAGTGGCCTCTACAGACAATATTGCTGATCCGCTTACTAAGCCCTTGCCAGGACCATTGTTTGACAAACATCGCGAAGCAATGGGATTGCGTAGTGTGACTAGTTGGCTTTAGGGCAAGTGGGAGATTGAAAAGTGGGTGCCCGGTTAGCCAACTTGTGGCTAAAGGCTTTTGTGACTCTATATATAAACAATCTTTTGTTTAATATAATTTACACTTTTATAATGGTATTGACTTTATCTTTCTTCATAATGTTATATTATGATATACTATTGTTGTTTTGATAAAGACCTTGAATATACTATAGTGTATGTAAGATGTGGTAGCACATGGGGATGGCTATCATGAAACACATCTTATAGTCACTGTATATTCTAAACAGTTCCTAGTCAATTGAGCCGTCCGCAAATAAGGATAAGGATCGCTCGAGATTGAGACTAGCATTTGCGATGCCGAGTACCACGTTTCATTGGTATGGAACATAGAGATGTTCAAAGCATGCAAATGGATATTCATATGATGAATGATCGAACTACCCTATTCGGACTTTCCAAGTGGTTATCACTTATCGAGTGGATAAAGTCCGCGGTTTTGGTTGTACACCATTAGTCCTTATTACTTGAAACATCATTGAGACTCTATATGCTAGTACTGTACTTTGACTCGTTTACCGACTCTATTGGGGTCATCAGATGTCGGGATTGGGTACAGTTACGACACATATAGGAGTCGATGCTTTGTTGTCAAGGATTCACCACATACTCGCGAGTGTGGATATCCTATGCGATCTGAGGAGATATTAGTGTGACGAATCTCTGGCCAGATTACATGATGTGTTTTAGGTTACTTGGTGTTCCTAGTAACACATGCGATGTCACTAATAGATCTCCAAGATGTTATGCATAGTTATCGAATCTCGAACGACTCTTGATGCACCAATGGTTGTTGATTCGATCGGGATATTTGGTTGAAGGAACCGTACTGTACGCTAACCAAAATCTACTGGTTCTTGCAGGCACTATCAGTAATACCTAGAGAATCATGGGGCGATGTTGCTAGGCGCTCTTACCATGATTCGATGGGTAAGTCGAAAATTGTTGTTCCGAGTCACAAGGAGTTGTGAGCCCACGGCTAGCTGTATTCCTGAACCATTGAGGGTTACACAAGTAATGGATTACTAAAACCCCGTAGAGATAGTTAAATTTAAAGAGTTAAATTTAATGAAAGAGAAGTTGGACTTCTTAATTAAAAAGGAGTGAGATTTCCTAAAATGACATAGGGATGGGCATTTTTGGAAATCACTGAATTCGGATTCAGAAAACTTATCTTGACTTTAAAAGATGCATAAATGGTTTCTGTGCCCATTGGTGAAATCAGTTTATCAATCGGAGTCACGATGAATTTTATATTAATTTCTAGAACAACGGGCTTGGCTTGTTGGACTAAGTTATGGATTGTGGGCCCTAAGGAGTTAGAGTCCTAATATAATTATAACTTAATCTAGTTTAGAAATTATCTATAAATATGTAAGCAGTGTTCGAAATTCATAAGAGAATCCAGTCTAGAAATTTCGAACACTACATATAATTTTCAAGAGGATTTTTGAAAATTCCTCTGTCCTTTTTGGAGAAAATTCGACTTGTGATTTTTGTGAAAAATTACAAATCAAATTAACAGATCATATCTGTTTATTCTCTACGTAAAACTTCTGATTGATTTCTAGTCCAGTCAATCAGAGGGTTTCTGTTTTTCATTCGTGGACCTAATTCCGGAGTTAGATCGTGACTGTCATCGGTTCCCGGGATTTACAAGAATAGCAGATTAAATTTTGTTGGAGTCCACAATCAAGCCTTTGCTTGACGAGGTAAAAATTTAACTGTGTTTTATTTTTACTTGAACAAATTTAATCGTAAAAGTTTTGATACCCATATATGGAATCGTTCCATATAATAAAATAAAATTTTTAAACTTCCGCTGCACCGGGTATCAATTCTTAATTGATCTGAATACGTTTTCCAACAAATACTTTACTCTTCATTTACGACTACAAATTCTTGTAAATGTTTTTTAGTTCTCTGAACTAATCGTGGTGGGAAAACATGTACAACAGCACAGAGGAGATCTGAGAATTAAAAAAAAAAGTTCAAGAGTTAAATAATCATTGAATATGTGATACACAAAAGATAGGAAAGAAAAATACAATTTGGAGAACTTAGCTGATTTGTTTGTTTGATGCATCTGCTAATTCTGGACACTGGAGAAATGGTGTCAGTCGGTAGATATGTTCAAGAGAGAGCTTTTCTTGTGGATCTACAATTTTAATATAAGTGCTTCAACTAAGGATTATTTGGTGTTTAGCATCTACTAGAATTGGCATGTTACTGGTTATCGTTTTAATTTTCCCATTTCCAACATAGTAGGTTTTGTACAATTCAAGTAATGTATTCAGCTGATCAACGTCTTGTTCTTAAACAATACATTGCATGGCTGCATTCTGGTAAGTTAAATTAATAATGTCAAAAACGATGTGGTAATGATAATTTAATTGACTCAATTCAAAGTATTTTACCTCTTTGTCAACAAAAACCAATTTCAGTTGTCTTCCCCATTTGGTAAGTCGAATAGGGGTTTTTTCAGAAACGAGAACCTTCACAAACCAGTTTTGCATTTCTGGTTTTAGGTTTAGAAGTGTTGTGCATTTGTCTTCAATTAACCTTCATGAGAAGAAAAGAAGAGGAAAAATGGAAATATGGGAGGAGATTAATGGTCTATTTTGAATTAAAAAACATTGTTAGGTAAAGTAAGTAAACAGGAATCCAGAAAACAAGTAAAACCATAAACTAATATATTTCAAGACATTATTTTGATCAAAACACAAGCTTCCATCTTTTATAGCAGCAAGTGAAGAACTTAAAACTACAACAGAATTAAAACAGAATCACCAAGTTGAATGTAATCTTAAATAAAAGCGATACCCTCAACATATTCACCGAACAAAATTACGATGAACATTTAAACTTCAAGTTAAAAACGCATACAATTAAGTAGCTCATCAAATGACCGTCCTTAATGAAAAAGAACGCTGCATAGTAGCAAAGCCAAATAACATGTTTTTTGCCACCATTATTTTTTTCTTAAGCAAGCCAAAACTTAGATCTACAAACACAAGAAGAAGATCTACGCACTGCATATGAAAACAAGAAAGAAAAGTTCTAAAAAGAAGTCGAGTAGCCCAAACGGAACTGATTTAACTGAATAAAATTAATATTTCTTACTTCTTATGCATTTGTTTTAGTTTCTTACTTTATCACTTCGCTGAGGTTTCTTTTGAATTTGCTTCTTTTGATACAACCAAACCTCAGTTTGAATTTATTTTGAGTCTCCAAAGTTTTTTTGAATTTACTGCTTTTAGTATAGTTATTGTCTAAAACGATTAACATAATATGTTTTTTTATTTAAATAAAGACTTACCTATGTTACTGAGTATTCACAGCATTCAGAATCTCATGGTATACGATATTTTTTTGTGTAACTAGTGCTTTTTATTAATGGTGTTGACGGTCTAATGAGGACTTTTAGTTGTGCAATAGTTTTCGCTCTTGATAGTGCAACATAAAGTTGACCATGTGAGAACACGAGTTCTTTGAGATAGACACCAACGAAATCTAGGGTCTGGCCTTGTGCTTTATTGATTGTCATTGCATAGCATAATCTTACTGGAAATTGTTTTCTTTTGAATGGAATAGTTGAAAAATTGTCAAGTGGAGCTTCAAGAGTTATACGAGGAATAAATACAGCTTTGTGGGCATGAACGCCAACTGAAATTTCAGCGTAAATAATATTTGTTGTGAAACCTTTGCAAAGAAGTCGTGTACCATTACAAAGACCTTCGTTTGGATTAATATTTCTTAACAATATGATTGGTGCATTCATTTTTAATGTTAATTTGTGAGGAGGAAGATCTTGAGGAGTTAAAGAGTGGAATAATTCTTCCTGATCTGGTATGGCACAAGTACTTGTGTTTTCATCAAAACTAAAATGCGTTATTTCTTCACCAGGGAATTTGTTAATTAGTACATCATTTATTTCATGTACAAAGTCATTTCTTGTAGTAAGTATGGCACGATTGACAAATAAAGAGAAATCCAGATTGACATCGTTAATATTTGGGAACACTATGTCTATTAATGTATTTAATGTTGTTATATCATCTATAAATGGAAGGTTTGCTTGAGGAGGTATTTGAATTTCATCTTTCTCATTAGTATGTTCGATGCCATCACCGATTTTAAGCAAATAAGAAGAGAATTGAGGATCAAGGGATGCTCGCATATTTTTCTGAAGTTTTAATTTATGAAATTGGTTCCATAAAGGGGACATCACAATCGAAGAATCTATAATTTCATCTTTTGTTCCTTTTAGAATTACTGGCAATGTTTGTCTAAAATCTCCACCAAATACAATAATTTTCCCACCGAAAATTGTATTTGAAGTCATTATATCCCGTAACATTCTGTCAAAATTTTCAATTACATCGCGTTTAGCCATGGTAGCTTCATCCCATATAATTAATTTTGTTGATTTTATTAGGAAAGCTAGACTGCTTTGTTTACTAATGCTACAAGGTTTGGAATTATTTTCGCCAATAGGGATTTTAAATCTTGAATGTGATGTTCGACCTCCTGGGAGTAATGATGCTGCTACTCCTGAAGTGGCTGTAGCAAGTGCTATATCACCAGCTGAACGAATTGTTGCAAGAAGTGCTTTGTATAAAAAAGTTTTTCCAGTACCACCAGGGCCATCAATAAAGAAAGCATTTGGTAGATTATTGTGAACGTGATATAAGATCAAATCGTAGGCTTTTCTTTGTTCTTTATTCAGTTTTTGCACAGAAAGAAGATCTTCAGCAGGTATTATTATATCTTGTTCAGTTCGTGTTTCTTTAGTTATACTGTCATGAGAGTTTATCATGATGTCATCATCGGCAGAAAAAAAATCTCGTAATTTTTCCCCATTGAATCAAGACAATAAGCAATAATGTTTAAAACCTTGTGTTTAACTTCATATGGAGTAAGAGTTTTGTTATGTTCAAAATCTTGTGACAAAAAATCCTCATATTTCAGCCATAACTGTTTTGGAGTCTTGGGGTTACAATAAACAAGTACAGTGGCAAATAGTTGGCGTAAAGCAGCGGGCATTAAGTAAGAGGCAGCCTCTGTAATACACATTTCCGCAGTACTATCATCTTTCATTAATCCTAATGATTGCACAGCTTCTCTAAATGTAGTGAAATATTTGCCTTTGATAGTTCGTAGATCTGTAAAAGAGGTTGGTTTTCTGATGTGCATTAGCAATAACTTTAGGAAAAAATTTTCGCTATCTGATGGAGAACAGTTGTAAATTAGACCTATGACTTCTTGTTTTTTACGTGGTTCCCACTCTTTTGAATCATTATGCCAAGTAAAATATTCAGGGAATTCAGAATATAAGCAATTCATTTTTTTAGCATAGTCATTGTACTTGTTCATGTAAAAGAATTGTGTTAACATTGTTTTCTGATTTGCAGAGTTATTAACAACGCTAGCTAATGATTGATTAGGCTTGAATGTAACCATTTGTTCATTTTCTAGGTGAATTGGTAAACATGTTACAGAAGGATGTATTTCATTGAGATTAAATTGGAATATTCGCCAAATTGCTTCAGGAGGAGAAATCCATCTTGCACATTGAAAGTTTTTAATTTCGTCAACAGTGACAGCTTGTTCATCTCCAACTAATGTATATAATATTTTATCGTGTCCTTTATAAATATATTTGTAAATGTATTTTACAGCTTGAATAGTAGAACATATTTCAATGTTAATGTGACAATTAAATTTGGCAAGAAGATATTTATTGTAAGGCACAACCCACCGGTTGTCAAGTTTTGGACCCCTAATCGTAATAACATTGTTATTGTTTGTACATCGATATATTGGGTATGAATTGGTTTCATATTTAGTTATTTCTGAGAACTCTTTAGGATAACTAAATTTACAAAATCCTTTTTTCATACAAGGACACATTGGATTAAGTAAACCACAAGGTCCATGCATCATATGTTTGACTACCAATGAGAATAAATGTGGTTGAGTATGTGGATCGAGTAGCTCTGCCGAAACAATTCTATCAAATGCTTCTGGGTGGAAAATTTTTGATGCAGGATTTAAAATTAGCAAGAAATGAGCATGTGGCAAACCTCTTTTTTGGAATTCTATCACATAAGTATAGGCAATAACATGACCAAAAATTTTATTTTTGAGTAATTCAATTTTAGAACTTGGAGTTTCGAACGAAATATTCTTACAATTAAATCAGGCCTATTTTGTATTTCATCAGAAGGTAAACATAAAGATTTGATTTCTGGACATGATGGATTTGCTGTGATTGTTAAAAAGATATCAGGTTTTCCATAACGTTGTATTAAAGTTATAGCATCCATATATCTTTTGCGCATGTCTCTAGGTCCTCCAATAAAGGATGCAGGTAATATAATCCGTTTCCCAATGTCAATACCTTTTTCACAACCTTGTTTAATACTTTCGAATAAACTACTGTACATTTCATTTCGCAAACGATTTTGCATATCTTTAGTTCTAAAAAATTCCAATCTTGATGTTTCTATTTTAATGTACATGTCAACTATATATTGTTGAAGAAGTCTACCAATATGTAACAAAAATGATTTATCATGTTTCTTATTTGTAACTTATAACAATAATACTCACGGCACGATATTGTTCGCCGTTGCTTATTTGTAGTTTGACAACCTTGGTTTTTAGGGTCTATAAAATCAATTGCATGTGTACAATTTATGATATTATTGATGGTTTCACCATTACATTTTGGTTTGGGTGTAAGTTGTTTTTGTTTTTGATTTAATCTTTCAATGTTTGGATGCCAACCAGGTTCACCATTTGGAAATATAAGTGGATATTGCATAGGATCATAACAAGCAAAATAATGTTTAATTAATTGAGGTTCACTATCCTTTGGATATACTTGTATTTGTTGAGTTGTACAATTATTTGGTTCATCAGATTCTAGCCATAATGCAGCAATTTGGGAGACGGTGGGTTTGTTAAAAATGTGTTGATCAGTTGTCGGATTGGCTTGTAAAACAAATTTATACTCGTTCAGATTATGAATTTTATTTAGGCTAGGGAAGAATTTTGAATACGGATTTATTGTCAGAATTTGAATTATTGTTTCTACAAGAGTTTTTTAAAATTTTGAACTAATAGACATCCGATTTAAGATCTCATGTTCAGTGTCAAAGAAATATAGTTGGAGATTTCTCGGATTCTCATTTTTCGATGGTATTAATTGATCCAAGAAGTGGTATAGTTGCCCTTGAACACGAAATGTATAAATTCCAGCATTTCTTGAAGCTAAAGATTTATCACAATATACGCCCATTGATGTGAAAGCAAACATGTTATTGTAACTCCGAATACAATTTTTGAATTCTTTAGCATCTTCGCTGTTTCCAAGATATAAATGAACTAATTCAGAAGGCATTTCTGTACATGAAAGATTTATTTCTCCTGATGAGCAACAGAAACTTGATGGTTCTAAATAAAGACGTTTGGCATTACAAAAATGACAGTTTGCGACATTAGGTAATACATCTGGAGTACTTGCTATATTTTTTAATGGATCGATAGGAACACTTTCAATAGTATTTAAACATGACATTTGTCTTTTCTCTATTCGACTTATATTTTTTGCCATCTTAGGATCTTCAAAACAAGTATACTTCCTTTTGTGAGAGTTTGTTACGTTACTAACTTGTGAGGCAGCGTTTGTTTGTCTTTTTGACATCATTTCTAAAATGGTTAATCTATCTAAGGTGTAAAAGCTAGGTAGAAAATGGAAAACCTAAATACAGACAAGTGTTATGCTATATTAAAAAGTAAATGGCACACATTTACATGAAAAACCTAAACATATAAATTAACTATGTACTAACTTGGACAGAGGTAAATAATAACAGGGGCATACAAATGTACAGCAAATGAAAATAAATTACTTGTCAAAGTGAGTCAAACCTATGTTATGGGCGAGTTGAAGTTCTGAACATTTTTTTAATACCTGTTAGAAAATATAGAATATATGGTTTGGTAAAGCAGTATCGAAGAAATATTAAAAAACTAAATAATGTAAAGATAGAAAAATTATAACATTGAGTCTATTGAATCAATATATTAAAAGGCAACACTAATGTATTTAGAATATATTTATGTTAAGAGTATGAGCAGAGCATAGGTCCTGAATGAACATGGTAGTAAAATATATTAGTTTAAATGATGTCGTTTTGTCAGCTCGACGCTGCTCATATAATAGTAAAACAATAATTCTACCAAGTATAATTTCAAAAACATATATTTCTAGAAAATAGGACAATGGAAGTAAAAAAATTTTTGAAAACAAGCTTCACATATTCTGTCTTTTAAAATTCCTCCCACAATGTGTGAGGAAAGAAATTTGAACTAAGATATTGCGTTGTTTAACTCTGATTTAATAATTGTAGTGAGAAAATATGTGATCCGAGGAAAAAAAAAAAAAGGACATGATTTCATATACAGAAGAATAAAAGTAAGTTTGTAAGTAGTAATAGTAATGCAAAATTAGAAACTACGTTATCATACCAATTTACTCACAAACATATTAGCAAGTACATGTTAAAAAAATTTAATACGATGTCTATTCAGTGAAGTTTCATTTTTACCATGCATTAATGAAGTTTGAAACAATTATTAAATACTTAGTTAGTTACAAATTATTACAGATACTGATTGTTATATAAATTTTTATATATATTTGTTGTATATTTATGTTATGATAAACTAAATATCAGTATCAATCTTCACCGATAGCACAAAAATGTTTTTTTATCTATATTGACAGCCGCCATATAATTTTTTTAATTTTTTAAGGATTTTTAAAATTCTATATGAAAGCTAAGCTTTGATTATAAGTTTAATAATTATAAATTAAATAACATTTGAGAACTGTAAATGTTGTCGTTAATTTTAAAAAGTATTGATCAATAAAACTTTTGTAAATCATAGTTGGCATAAGGTTTCGTGGTAAATATTTTTCGAACGTTATTCCCAAAAAGATGACATCAGTTTCATGATTTTCTGATACAGTATTCAGTGGCTGATTTTTTATATTGAAATTGTGTTCTTATTATGCATATCCAAACAAGACTATAACACAAAAACTATATGGATAACTTCAGAAATTGATTATGAATTACAAATGGGGTTTTGTTTTTCCTATAAAACAATGTTATTCTATGTAACTTATATATCATAGGATATTGTTTGTCCATTTTTTAGATCATTACAAGTGGCAGGAGATAGCATAGTAATACGATGACTCAGATTTTGAATTAATTATTTAATATTTGTAAAGTAACACTTGTCAATAGTTGTTGTTGAGTCATCTATCCACCATTAAATCTTCAAAACATATCACAGCATTTGTCAGAAATATAATAACTCATCAACCAGAGAATTGTTTTTAAGTACAATTTATCTTATATATACTTCCACAATTACTTACTTTAAGAAATAACACATTCGTGAATTTTTTTTCTTTCTTTCTTTCTTAGTAAGCACAAATTTGGTTTACACATCGAAGACAATGAATTACGAAGCTTACTGTACTTGTATTGACTGTACACAATGTCAATACAACTATTTACTCCAGAAAAAAATAGAAGAAATGATCAGAAGATTTTTGTCCAACCAAGTATGGGCCTTTCTGTTACGAAGGGTGCTTAATATGGAAGTTAAGCTTTCGCTTCTGTTAGATTATGCAGACACTATAGAAACAGAAGTCAATGCGAATAATATGCATTGTGCTTAATATGGACAATAAATAAATAACAAAAATAGTTGTTTTGAAGTATAAGAAGTGTTTCGTTGTAAAATATATGTAGAAACTGAGTATTACAATGTACTTTAGAAAAAAATATGTCGCTTAGATTGTACTTGTGTAGTAAACTGTTTTTATGTATGCTACATCCATCATCTTATTTCATTTTGTTTTGTTACTTGTCAATTATTATCTTAGTTCTAAATATATTACTTGGTTTTACCAGAAGTGGTTTCCTTCATTTGCTTAGCTCAAATTTATATCCATCGTTTTTATTACTATTCCAAGGGTTGCTATAAATAAATATTTAATATGCACTGTTTATTCTTCAAGGATTGCTAATATCTTTAGTATGCACGAATAATATTCGCAAATTGTTTATTTCGTATATAAGAAACATTAAAATCAACAGTTTTTTTCGCCAGAGTGTCGGAATTATGAGTTTATTTTATTTAATTCGATATACATCGACAGTAAAAAAAATCATATTATTTTAATCATTTTAGACATTAACTATACTGAAAGCAGTAGATTCCAAATAACTTTGCAGATTCAAAATAAATAAATTCAAACTGAGGTTTGGTTAATTGTGTCAAAAAAACAGATTCAAAATAAACCTCAGCGAAGTGAGAAATTAAGAAACTAAAACAAATGCATAAAAAGTAAGGAATATTACTTTTTATTCAGTTAAATCAGTTTCTATTACTGTTAGGTTAGATTTTAAAAAAACCATATTTATGTAAAGCACATATGGAGAAACTGAGGGAAAAAAAGCAAGTATAAGAAAATCTCACATGGGGAGAAACCTAGGAAAAACAAAAAAGCCTAACAAAAGCTCATTTGAAATGGTAAAAGGCTGGCTATACCCATTAGATTAGTTTTGTCGTAGGGGCGTACTTTTAACAACACCTTCAGTTACAACAGTTTTTAACCCCCTACGACAACGGATAAAATCCGTTGTCTTTTTGCGTTTTTCTTGTAGTGACGAAAATTTACAGTGAGTGTTTTCCAACCCTTGAATACATAACACCCTGAAGGTTGGTCGAAATTGCAGGACATCAACCGTGGACACCTTTTTTTCAAGAGCAATGGAGAAAAAAGATCTTAAAACTAAACAACACATGTACGTATAGCATTCAAAACAAAAAAGAAAAAGAAAGACGAGATGAAAACCAGTCTTCAGTTTCGCATGCGGAATGAATAGTAGCAAAGCCAAATAACATGTTTTCTGCTGCCTTTATTTTTTACCATTAAATTAATAAGTATTAATAAAATAATAATTCGATCAAAAATATAATATAAAATAATAATCATAATTTTTTTTGTTGGGTCTGTTCGAGGGAAAAAATACAAAATTTATATAATTTTTAACATTAGCAGCGGACACATACACACGATGCGTGTAAACTAATAAAATTATTTATATGTTAAATGAATAATGAAAATAGTACATACATAACCAAATATAATTTTAACCTAGCTAAATATTTTTAATCTTTTAACCTTTCTCTAATACGTCAGAATAAAAAATTAAGAAGAAATAATTATATAAATATAAAGCCGAATCTGATTTTCAGTTGAACTTATCCCAATTCTCGTATAAATGTACTCTCGAGTTAATTACGATATATCCTGAATGCTAGATTTTCAAGAAGTCTATATTAATCCAAAGTATTTAAAAAAAATTCACTAAATAGTTTCGATTAGGAAAATAATTAATATGATTTACCAGAAAACTTAGATCTACAAACACAAGAAGCAGATCAACGCACGGCATATGAAAACAAGAAACGCATATGAAAACAAGAAAGAAAAGTCCTAAAAAGAAGCCGAGTAGCACAAACCTATAGCGAAAGCGCTCGAAGATCTGCAAACCAGCGAGTAGACCAAACACAAAACAGATCTGAAAATATTTTGAAATATATGTAAGCAAAACAAAGAGAAAAAGAAATAAAAACAAAATCGTTACCTTCCCGTAGTGTTTAAACCAAAGAAGGGGAAAAAACAAAGAGAAAATCGATACCCTTATGCAATGTCGGAGTGGCAACAGAAGCGACCGGGGATAGAAATCAAAAAACCGTAAGAAGTTGGAGAGATAGGAAGAGTAACCGATGCGTAGTAGAGGAAGCAAAATAAATGAACGGGAAAAACCTAAAGGAAATCAAAGTAGGTGGGATGGAGATAACAACCGACAGCCTCAACTAATATACAATCACCACGTATGCTCTCCCTGAGCCAAAATAAAACGCGTGTACTTTGTCTTATCGAATACCGGAAGGAAACAGGCCCAATTTGAGTTATTCACGCTTTAAGTATAGTAATAGATATATGTATAAATTATAATATATATATATATATATATATATATATATATATGTGCCATAATTATTTTATAAATATATAATATATATAGGTCGGGTACCCGAATACCCGACACCAACCCGAACACAAATAATCGGGTTCGGGTAATTACCCGAACCCGATATTTTCATGAAATTACCCGACCCGATCGGGATAAACCCGATCGGGTCGGGTCGGTACCCGATACCCGATGTAAAAACGCCCATCCCTAAGATCGGCTAATGTTGTAGCCCACTCGCTGGCGAAGTTTTCTTTCCTCCTCTACATCTTTTGTTTGGATGTCTTGGGAGTTTTCATTTTGGTTTGTTAATATTGTAACGAAAGATACTATTTTTAATGAATAATCGTTACTTTTCTTTCAAAAAAAAAAATTGATTTAAATGACAAAAATTCAAACTATATTAGTGTATTGATGTACATGATGATTCTGCTGATTATTACACACGAGAAAAAAAAAAATGAGTCAGCACATGTATATTGAAACTTTATTACAGAAATAAACCTTACAAAAAATACTTGAAAACAAATCCACATATTTTTATGACAACAATACTCGAAATTTAATACCTGAAGCAACAATATTTCACGATTGAACTTGAACATCCATGATCCAAATTCCAACTGCGCGCATTCCTTGTGCCAATTTCAAAAAACATACTGCATGAAAAAAAATATACCAAGTTAGAAATAAAAAGTTTAACCAACTACAAAAAAAAGGAAAAAAAAATATATATGAGAGTGGGGGAGAGGACTCGGGATTTACGAAAGCGGAATTGCTAAAACTCAAATCCCAGAACGAACCATCAAATATTAAAAATCGATAACAAATGTTTGAAGAAGTGAATAAAAGATAGACATATACTTATCAGATTTCATGTTGAGTTTTATCATCAAGTTTCATCTTAAGTTCCAACTATAATTATAAAAAATTACTAAACAAGTCATGAGCAATCAAAAATCACAAATGTACCAAAAAATATAAACATTGCGCATCTTGAAACCAATTTTAATTGGTGCTTCATCTTATTAAATAAAAATGTAATCTAAGAAGGATAACGAAAAACCAAGCTCATCACATGACATGAATGAATTTGGATCCTATGTTGTGAAGGTAAATACAAATACTGTTTTTTTTTTTTTTAATACAAGACGATCAATTCAATTATCCAATTGATCTTCTTGTGGACCTCTCAATATTGTCTGATAAATTAAAAAAGTTATCAAATAAAGTTATGAAATGAATAAGCATGCAAAATGAATTCAACAAAAATTAGCTTACACCACATAAATAATTTTTAAAAAATAAAATAAAGACAAAAATTGAAGGCGAAGAATCCGCCAACAAGAACAAAAATTGTAACTACATTCTATTGAAATTAAGGTTATTGAACAACTAAAATTTACAGTGTATAAAAATAATCATCAAAGCCAACCCATAGTCCGTTTTATCCATGCTTGACTAAAAACAAATGTAAGGAGATAAATACAACATAACTATTTTTTCCTCCCTACAAATAAAACATAGCATAAAATTTAAATTGATTGATGTATTTTTTTTATATAAAAAAAAAAAAAGAAATCCTTTTATCTGTTTGAAAGAATATAGATAGTAATAATTAACAATTCGAATATCGAAACTAATAATTTTAACAAATCCCGCTAATATATTTAATTGAGTGTAAAAATTGGTCCCATAAACTTGGAACAGACTATATGCACATAATCAATTGTACCTGATCAACACACATGATGGATCATGGAAAGTGAATATCTATGTCATCCACGGAGATTTTTGGGATATGGGAAAGATCATGGGCTGCGCTGCTCGTAGTATTGATCAATGCCTCCCCAAGTAATGTACAATGATAAATACGTAACGTTTTTAATTCGGTGAGGTGTCGCAAGCAACTGAGATCCATTAGCTTCTCACAAAAGCGCACATGCAAATAGCTTAGGGATGACATGTTCGAAAACCATTGTGGCAAAGCTTCGATCCCAAAGTTATCCAAAGTTAAGTCGGTGAGAGCTGTGAGATGCTGCAGCTGATTTGGGAGAGACTTCCGATTATGATTTCCTGTTAACCATAATTTGCAAAGGGAGTGGATCTCACGTAGGCCTTGGAGAGTTTCATTTAGTAATGTTTCGGGAGCAGAACTGGAACCAATCTCTAATCTTTTCAACTTGTTCAGCCAAAATCCAGGATTCTCCATTGACCGACGTTTCTGATCTGGTAGCATTCCACTTGGCAACCTGGCCAACATCGGGCATCCAGTAATTTTCAAATGCGAAAGACGAGAGATGGAGTAGTCAGTGGTTTGACATTGAATTGAGGCCAGCTTATAGCAATCGCTTATTTTTAACTCTCCAAGGGACTTGATCAGCGCATCCGAGAGTTCGACTTCCCTTAGGTCGATGCACCTGCTTATAGTAAGACTTTGGAGACATGGATTGTTGTAAAACAACTTGTCAGGAAGGGAAGTGAGATTTGAATTTTCGTCGATACAAAGTTCCTCGAGGGAGCTTGAATTACTACATATGATTGTCACTGGTACTTGGCTCTGAATACCCCAAATATTCAATTCTCTCAGAGATGGAAAAGCATGACTTGGAGCAGTCATCAATTTATGGCAAGACCGTATATTCAGAGATTCAAGTTTGGGGAATGCTGTTGCCCCCGATTCAACCCACTTGGTAAGATTACTGTGAAGACTAATTTGACCCAATATCAAGATCAACGGCCAAGATTAAACAAGTCTATTTAATCTTGATTTAGTGGCTGGGATTGAAAGGGAGTTTATTAGCCTTCAGCTTAAATAAAACTCATCGAGAGTTAGTTGGAGATTAACTGTTCTTCTTGGTTCTCTCTGCCAAAAACACTCTGAATATTTCCTCTGTAACAGAGCTTGAGAGATCGTGTTATCTGGGAATCAAAGCTGTTGCTATCTTCTTCTTGTTCATTAGAGATCTTAGCGATTTATTCTTGTTTGATTGTTTCTCTGTGATGATTAAGTGTTGTAAACTTGGTTACGTGCATTTTAGTGGATTCATATTGGGGAAAAACCCAAGATCCTTGGATGTAGGATATTCATATCCGAACCAAGTAATTCTTGCGTCAATTGTGTTCTTATTATTCTGAAAATCGTCTGATTGAATTGCTTGAATCTTCTCTCTCTCGCATGTTGTTCTTGGGATTAATCTTAACAAATTGGTATCAAGAGCTTGGTTATTCATTGATCAAGGGATTCATCTTGTTCTGCTCCTGAGGTGTTCGATTTTCTGCCTAAAATAAAGTTCTTGAATTGACTATTTGGAAGAATGTCTACTAGCCAGGGGCAATCTCACAAAATGCCAACGTCATGATTTGAGGTGGAGAAGTTTGATGGGAAAAACGATTTCAATCTCTGGAGGGAAAAGATGATGGCTCATCTGGGAAACTTGGGGCTGGATGAAGCTCTAAAGGGTGAGACTAAGATGCCCGACTCAATCACAAACAAGGAAGAGATCCTAAAGAAGGCAAGAAACACAATTGTCTTGAGTTTAGGAAATCAAATCCTTAGAAAAGTGGTGAAGGAGAAGACTGCCTGTGAGATGTGGATGAAACTGGAACAGCTATACATGACCAAGACACTTCCAAATAGAATCTACTTGAAACAAAGGTTCTACGGATTCAAGATGGATGAGAATAAATCCATAGATGAAAATACAGACGAGTTTACAAAGCTGCTATCAGATTTGGAGAACTTGGATGTCACAGTTGATGAGGAAGATCAAGCTATCTTCCTGTTAAATTCTTTGCCAAAGGCTTATGACCAATTAAGGGATACTCTCAAGTATGGGAGAGAGACATTATCCCTTGAGGAAGTCATTGGAGCTGCCTATTCGAAAGAATTGGATCTGAGGGCAACTGGGAAGTTCAACAAACCTACTGGTGAAGGCTTAAATGTCAGAGAAAGGTCTATTGAAAGAAAGGAATATTCGAATAAAGGCCGAAAACAATCAAGATCAAAGTCCAGGCCTAAGAAAACTTGCTGGTTTTGCAAGAAGGAAGGTCACTTTAGAAGAGATTGTCCTCAAAGAAAGCCCAATACTAAATTCGATTCTGCTCCTGTAACTGAAGCTGCAAATTTACTTGAAGATTTTGAAGAAGCAGAGGTCCTGCCATTTCCACAAATGATCCAAAGGAGGAATGGATCTTGGACTCCGGATGTACATATCACATGTCACCAAGGAGAGACTGGTTTTTTTACTACAAAGAAGTAAACACAGGACAAGTTTTGATGGGAAATAATCAGTCATGTAAGATCCATGGCACAGGATCTGTGAAGCTAAGATGGAGGATGGATCAGTGAAGATTATCACAGAAGTAAGGTTCATCCCTGACTTGAAGAGAAACCTAATATCTTTAGGTACTTTGGATCAAAAGGGATTCAGTTACAAAACTCAAAATGGTATCCTAAAGGTTGTAAAAGGTGCACTGGTTATTATGAAAGGAAGCTTGAATCAAGGCTTGTATATCTTGCAAGCCAAGACTATTGCAGCAAAAACGAATGCAGTGATCTCGGCCAAGGATAACACAAAGCTGTGGCACAAGAAGCTTGGTCACATGAGCCTCAAAGGACTACAGGAACTTGGCAAGCAAGGACTGCTGGACTCAAAGCAGATTAACAGCTTGGACTTTTGTGAAAGTTGTGTCCTTGGTAAAACTCATAGACTCAAGTTTAATACAGCAATTCACAAGACAAAATCCACCCTTGATTACATACATTCGGATTTGTGGGGCTCTCCAAAGGTACCACTGTCATTATCTAAATCTCAATACTTTATTTCTTTAATTAATGACTACTCTAGAAAGGTGTGGATTTATTTTCTAAAAACCAAGGATGAGGCTTTTAGTAAATTTTTTGAATGGAAATTCTTAGTCGAGAATCAAACAGGAAACAAAGTAAAGAGATTAAGAACGGATAATGGCTTAGAATTTTGTAATCATGAATTTAATGATTTTTGTACAAAACATGGAATTGCTAGACATAGAACATGCACATATTCACCTCAACAATGGGGTTGCGGAAAGAATGAACAGAACCATAATGGACAAGGTTAGATGCATGTTAAGTGAAAGTGGACTGCCTAATAGATTTTGGGCAGAAGCTGCCTCAACCGCATGCTACCTAATAAATAGGTCTCCAAGTTCTGCCATAAATTTCATGGTTCCTGAATTTAGATGGTCTAATGTAAATCCAGATTATAATCATCTAAAATTATTTGGATGCATAGCATATGTTCATGCTAATCAAGGAAAGTTAAATCCTAGGGCCTTGAAAGGAGTTTTTATAGGATATCCAAATAGAGTTAAAGGTTACAAAATTTGGTTATTGGATGATCTTAAATGAATAATCAGTAGGGATGTAATCTTTAATGAGGATGAATCTTATAAAACTAACATGAACAAAACAACTACAGCCAACTCTAAACAAGTTGAGCAGAATTCCAAGTTTCAGGAACAGCCACAAGATCTGGATATCTTCTTAGATTCAGAAGCTACCAGGGGTCAAGATCAAGGTGGAGAAACTCAGAACAATCCTGAAAATTCCTATGACTTCGACACCAGTCATGATCAATCTGGAAATGACATTGAAACTCATGATGTGCCGATTGAAGAAGGAAACAGAAGACAAACACAAAGTGAACAGCAACTTGATGGTTATCTTCTTGCAACAGATAGGGTAAGGAGGGAAATAAGACCACCTCCTAGGTATGAAAGTTCTGAATTTACAGCCTTTGCTCTCAATGTGGCTTATATACTTGAATTGGAAGAGCCAATGAATTACAATGAAGCTCTTAAAAGTAAGGATTGGCCAAAATGGAAGAAAGCCATGGAAGAAGAGCTTGAGTCATTGCATAAGAACAATACTTGGAAGCTAGTTGATAAAACTCATGGCAAGAAGGTCATTGGATGCAAATGGGTGTTCAAGAGAAAGTCAGGGATTCCTGGAGTAGAGGCAGCTAGATACAAAGCTAGATTAGTTGCAAAAGGCTTTTCTCAAGTTGAAGGAATAGACTATCATGATGTTTTTTCCCCAGTTGTTAAACATACCTCGATTAGGATCATATTGGTCATTACAACAATTCATGACATGGAATTGGAACAATTGGATGTCAAGACGGCTTTCCTACATGGAAATTTGGAAGAAGAGATCCTAATGTCACAACCCGAGGGATTTATCAAACAAGGGGAAGCTGGAAAAGTTTGCTTACTACAAAAATCCATCTATGGACTTAAGCAATCACCAAGACAATGTTATTGCCGATTCGATGAGTTCATGCTTAAAAGAGGATTTCAAAGATCAAAATTTGATAGTTGTGTCTATTATTCAAAGCTGTCGAATCAGTCCTACATCTATCTCCTTATCTATGTTGATGACATGCTTATAGCATGCAAAGATTCCAAGGAGATTCAGAAGTTAAAGCTTCTTCTCAGTTCTGAATTTGACATGAAGAATATTGGGGCAGCAAAGAGAATTTTGGGAATGGATATAGTAAGAAACAGGAACCTTAGGACATTAACAATATCTCAAGAAGGGTACATACAAAAGGTTGTGAATGTGTTTGGCATGAAGGATGCGAGGGGAGTAAATACTCCAATTGGTGCTCACTTTAAATTGAGATATGTTAAAGAAGAAGATGCTGAAACTGAATATGCACAAATGAAGATTGTTCCTTACACCAACGCAGTAGGCAGTATGATGTATTCCATGGTATCAACAAGGCCGGACATCGCTTATGGCATGGGATTGGTCAGTAGGTTCATGAGCAAGCCAAGTAGGGAACATTGGCAAGCTGTGAAATGGTTACTTAGATATTTAAAGGAGACAACCAATCTGAAATTAGTATATTCAGCAAATACACATTTATCTTGTGAAGTGATTGGATATTGTGACTCGGACTATGCCGCTGATCTTGACAAGAGAAGATCATTATCAGGGTATGTATTCATTGTCGGAGGAAATGTTGTTAGTTGGAAGTCAAGCTTGCAACATGTGGTAGCTCTCTCGACAACAGAAGCCGAGTATATCTCACTCACTGAAGCAGTAAATGAAGCTTTGTGGATTAAAGGATTTGTAACTGAAATGGGACAGGAACAGAAGTCGGCAACCATTTTCTGTGACTCACAAAGTGCAATTCATCTATCCAAGAATGCTATGTTCCATGAGAGAACAAAGCATATTGATGTGAGGCTACATTTTGTGAGGGATATCATCTCAAGAGAATTGATTCATGTGAAGAAGATAGACACACAAATGAATCCAGCTGATATGCTAACGAAAGTGATTCCAGTGAGCAAGCTCAAAGATGCATTGAGACTGCTCAATGTACTGGAATGAATGCTGAATACAGTAGCATTGGGATTACTCTATTTGAACCACTGAAATGTAAGAGATATTGAGCCAAATAGGTGGAGATTTGTGAAAACTAATTTGACCCAATATCAAGACCAACAGCCAAGATTAAACAAGTCTATTTAATCTTGATTTAGTGGCTGGGATTGAAAGGGAGTTTATTGGACTTCAGCTTAAATAAAACCCATCGAGAGTTAGTTGGAGATTAACTGTTCTTCTTGGTTCTCTCTGCCAAAAACACTCTGAATATTTCCTCTGTAACAGAGCTTGAGAGATCGTGTTCTCTGGGAATCAAAGCTGTTGCTATCTTCTTCTTGTTCATTAGAGATCTTAGCGATTTAGTCTTGTTTGATTGTTTCTCTGTGAGGATTAAGTGTTGTAAACTTGGTTACATGCATTTTAGTGGATTCATATTGGGGGAATACCCAAGATCCTTGGATGTAGGATATTCATATCCGAACCAAGTAATTCTTGCGTCAATTGTGTTCTTATTATTTTGAAAATCGTCTGATTGAATTGCTTGAATCTTCTCTCTCTCGTAATGTGTTCTTGGGATTAATCTTAACAATTACCCATAAAAGTTAGCTTAAACCGTTCCAGTGCGGGAAATGGCATAGCAGCTGCTCTACTTGATTCTTCATGATAAAATGAGGGGCCGATGGATGTCATGTTTTCGAGTCCTTCCACCTCCAAGATCTTGAGAAGTGGTAGATGACCTAGTGTTGTTATTAACGATGTCGGCCTTGCATCCTTATAGAAACAAAGTTCGCAGATAAATTTTTTGCTCCTTCTTGATGTCATGTTCCTACAAGATATCTTACTCGAGAAATGATATTTTCTTAATTATGAGGTGTTACCCCCCACAACCAAACAAGATAGGTCATGAACAAGATCACGCATCTTGTTATACTTGATTCTACCATATTGATTATTTATTGCTTCATGTAGGAAAATTTTTTACAACAAAATATTGTAAACATTGTCGCCACAACTCTCCAAATCAATATCACTTCTTTCCAACAAAAGTCCTTTGCCATACAAAGTTGGATTAATTGGTTTCTTCTTATTTCTTCCCCATCGGAAAAAATGGAGCAATATGCAAAACATTTTTTTATGTGATTTGAACTATCGAGAAACTCCAGTAATCACTTTTTTCCCTCTCGTAATATTCTTCCGACCACATTGGCTGCTAATGATAGACCTCGACATCTACAAGTAATATCCTTCCCAATAGCCTCAAATTCCTCAGGCAATTGTAGTTTAGGGAATTTTCTTGCCTTAATTATCTCCCAAAAATCATAATCGGATAAAACTGTTAAAGACTAGGTGGGCGTTGGGTTGGGTTTTTTGGGTTTGGGTAGTTTGGGTCAGGTACCCGAAACATTGGGTAGTGATTTAACTACCCAAACCCGACCCGATGAAAATCATTACCCAACTTTTGGATACTTGAAAAAAATCGGGTAGTGTCGTTGGGTACCCGATATTTTAGCCTGACTCTCTCGCACTCATTATTCTATCCCCAAGAAGCTTTTGTGGGCACTCTTTAAATTTAAATCCCAACAATCATAGTTGAAGCACAACTGTAAAGTTAAAACCCAGTTGCACCACCGCCAAGATCCATGCTTCCAACTGATTCGTTCTTCTTCATCTCCAAATTGGTCATGCATCTCAACGTAGATTGTTTCAGTTGAGTCCAGCCTTCTATCACCATTTCAAACTCCTGGAAAGTTGCTTACACAAACTGAATCTCATTCAAATTATATTCATCCCACTAATTTCATGCCCTTTCCTCCAAGTCCTTTTTCAGGTCACTACACTTCATAACTACTACAAGGTATAGGAAGAGAAAAGATTTAAAATTTAAATGGAACCTCTTCTTGAATTAGTAGATTACTCACATCACAGTGGGTGGTGGACCTGTGGTTTCAGAGAAGAAGACCGAAGATGACAGATGTTTCTCAACCTTCAGGTTATAATTTAAAAAACTAACAAAATTGTCAGGTACCCGATACCCGATTGTGTTTCGGAAAATACCCAACACCAACCCGACCATCAATATTTTGGGTTTGGGTCCTACCTGAACCCGACTTTTTTATAAAGACACGATCGTGTCGGGTCGGGTGCCCGGTACCCGCCTACAAAACGCCCACCCCTAGTAAAGACGTCACAATTTGATCTCGAGTGGTCACGATTGTTGAATTTTCTTTTTTTGAGTTGATTCCCTGAACACAATTCCATAGGTTGTCTCATTCATATTTTTCATCATTCAAAAATCATCAAGCATAAACAAATATCTTGTATCCTTCACCTTTGTTGCAAGCTTTTGGATGATAGTTTCCTCTCTCGATGATCATACAGCCACAACTTCACGGATTGATCGTTTTGAATGTCCCGCTCCAACGCATCGTTCAAGAAATTCTGAATCATTTTCAATGTTTTTCCAGAATTTTTAAGTCATTCTCGAGACCCCGAAAGATGTTGATCTCTTCCGCAGCTTAGATTGACCACCTTCCCCACTAGCGTTTAAACAACAACATCGACAACTATTTCATCCATTTTTGGTTGGTTTCATTTTGATCATGTTATAATTTTATCTATGCGTATTGTGATCAATTATTATTTTACACATGTTTCGCTTGTGCATATTTTATTTATACTCGTTTAAATTTCAGTGCCACACATCCTAAAATATACATTTAAAATTTTAGTGGAAATAATTTTAAATTACATGCCCAACAAAACTAAAATGTTCAAAAAAATTATAATAGTTGTAAAAACACATATTTATTAAAAAATAATTTTTAAATTTTTTTTCTTCACTTGTAAAATTCCCCCAACCACATTAGCTGCTAATGGTAAACCTCGACATCTACAAGAAATCTTTTTCTAATAGCCTCAAATTACTCGGGCACTTGGAGGCTGGGGAAAGTTATTTCCTTAATCATCTTTCAACACTGTAAGTAGTTACAATCTAGAAACATATGTTTAATGAGGTCGGTCTTGCATACTTTCAAAAACAATGTTCGAAGATAAATTGATTGTTTTTTCTTGATGTCATGTTTATCGTCAACTACGAGATATCTTACTCGAGAAATGACATTTTTTCCTTATGAGGTTTTACCCCGCAACCAAACAATTGCATTCATCATGCTACACTTCTACCATACCGATCCTTTACTATTTTATATTGAAAATGGTTTTCCAACAAAATATTGTAAACATTGTCACCACAAGTCTCCATATCAATATCACTTCTTTCAAACAAAAATCCTTTGGCCATCCAAAATTGGATTAATCGGTCCCTTATTATTGCTCTTCATTGGAAAAAAAATGAAGCAATATGCAAAGCATTTTTTAAGTGATGAAAATGGTAATCAACCGATAAACTTAGATGTTTTGGAAACAACATCATCACTGATATTAGTATTTTAACTCTCGAAAAACAATCTCAGTATTCAATTTCCTTCCATTGTACACATCTCCCAACCACATTGGCTAATAATGTTAAACCTCGACATCTACATCTACAAGAAATCTCCTTTCCAATAGCGTCAAATTCCTCGGGCACTTGCAGACTGGGGAAAGTTCTTGCCTTAATTATCTCCCAACAATGTAAGTGGTTACAATGAGAAAACATATTGTTAACGAGGTCGGCCTTGCATCCTTTCATAAGAAAAGTTCGCATATAAATTGTTTGCTCCTTCTCGATGTCATGTTCATGCGAGATATCTTACTCGAGAAATAACATTTTCTTCATTATGATATTTTACCCCCACAACCGAACAAGATAGGTCATGAACAAGATCATGAATCTTGTTATACTTGATTCTACCATATTGATCTTTTATGCTTCATGTAGAAAAATTTTTTGCAACAAAATATTTTAAACATTGTCGCCACAACTCTCTATATCAATATCACTTCTTTCCTACAGAAATTCTTTGTCATCCAAAGTTGGATTAATTGGTCTCCCCTTATTTCTTCCCCACTGAGAAAAATGGAGCAATATGCAAACCATTTTGTAAGTGATGGAGATGGTAATTGGTCGATGCTCAACTTTAATGCTTTGAAAACAACATCATCACTGTGATATTTGAACTCTCGAGGAACTCCAATTATCACTTTCTTCCATTGTAATCTTTTCCCGACCACATTGGCTGCTAATGATAGACATCAACATCCACAAGCAATCTCCTTCCCAATTGCCTCAAATTCAACGGGCACTTGAAGTTTGGAGAATTTTCTTGCCTTAATTTTCTCCCAACAATCATAATCGGATAAAACTTGTAAAGATGGAACACTCAATGTTTTTACAATTGATTCCACAATTTGATCGAGTGGTCACGATTATGAAATTTTATTTGCTTGATTTGATTCCCTGAACATAATTCCTGAAGTTGTCCCGTCTCATTCATGTTTTTCATCATTCAAATAATCATCAAGCACAAGCAAATATCTTGTGTCCTTCAGCTTCGATGGAAGCTTTTGGATGGTAGCTTCCTCCCTCAATGATCATACAGCCACAACTTCACGGAACGATCGTTTTGAATGTCCCGCTCTAACGCATCGTTCAAAAAATTCTGAATCATTTTCAATGTTTTTTTCCAAAATTTTTAAATCATTCTCGAGACCCCAAAAGAGGCTGATATCTTTCGTAGTTAGAGCGACCACCTTCCCCACCAGCATTTGAACAACAACATTGACCACTATTTCAGCCATCTCCGATTTGTTGCAGTTTGATCATGTTATAATTTGACTTATACGTATTGTGATCAATTATTATTTTACACACGTACCACTTGTGCAGATTTTATTTATACTCTCTCAAATTCACCCTTTTTAAAATTTTTGGAAGAAAAAAACTTGACGACGAACAAAACGATTTCAGAGTTTTTATTCATCTCTTCAATCCACTCTAGTTTGGAACGGAACTTTTCTTCCAAAATTTTGGAAAAAGGCAATTGAAATAGTAGATTGAAAGAGGACGATTAGACTCTCATTTCAAAATCGAAGAGGTGCATAGCGAAAGGGTCTCCACCGTTACTTGGTATTTTTTGAACTCCACTCTCTGAAAAAAGACATCTTACCAATAATGGGTTTCTATATTAAACATTTCTTGAGGTTTTTTCATTTTATTTCATGTAATTTTGGATTCTATAATTTCATTAAGTACATGATTTTCTTTTAGTCTTTTTGGGATCGTGTAATGGTCCATGTGAGCCTCTTTATTATGAATTCGTTAATTCAAATTAAATCAAATCTCCCCAAAGATTCGAGAATCACTTTTGCTTTCTTTTCTTATGGTTACTAAGATGTCACTAATTCAAGAAAAAAATCACTTTTGAATATAAAGAAATATGATAAATTAACTGATATTTCTATCAGCTAATGAACGAGTCCAATGCAAAAACAAAAATGAACGTTGGCTCCCTTGAATTTTTTGTCTATCTATCAAGCGTACGTGAAAATGAATCTTTTAGTGGTCTGATTTTATCATTTTTTTTAATTTTTCTCGAAGAAATCATGCATTTTATATGATATTTTTAATTCATTGAAATTACATCTAATAAAACAGAAGAATAATCAAAATGCATACATTGTCACATACCCTATGGGGATCGACCATTTTGCTACATAAAAATAATAAATTTGAAGATTTAGCTTGTATGAATCGTTCTTAGTTTTTCATACTTATACACTAAAGCATAGTTCATCGATTAAACATTAGATAAAAGGGGGAAATTCGGAATAGGAGAGCACTCATCTTGGGGTGGGCCATGAACTAGATCCGAATCATTCTCAACGAGTCCATAAGAAGTGATTCCATTTTTTTTTCATACTTCTAGATGAATACGAAGGAAGCTTAATCGAAATGAATCAAAATTTTTCTTCTATAATATTTCGACCCACCCCATATCTTGTCCCCTTTGGGAAAACAAACTGAGTATTTCACTCGTTTTAGTATAAAGTTCTGATTAATTTTCCAAAACAATTAAGGTATGTTTTATCCTCTTATTTTACGGTTTAATTCATTATGTAATTTTTTTTCCAAATGTTTTGTAATGTGAAGTTCAGTATTCCAAATTTCAATTGCATTCCATATGCAAATTTCGAAAAACATACTGCATGAAAAAATCCACTGAGTTAGTAATACAAATTTTAACCAATTATAAAACAATTAGATCTCTTATGAGATGGTCTTATGGATCTTTATCTATGAGACGGACTAACCCCACTCATTTTTACAATAAAAAATAATATTTTTGACATAAAAATAATATTTTTTTCATTAGTGACCTCAATAGAAGATGCATCTCACGAAATTGATCCGCGACACATCTCACAGTAGTGTTTGTGCTATAAAATAATCAAAATAATAACAAAAAATGAGAGTGAGGGAGCTAGGGGACCCAAGGATTTACGAAAGAGGAATTGATGAAACTCAAATTACATAGCTAACGAATTTTTTTCGAATCCCGAACCATTAAATATTAAAAATCAATTATAAAATGTTCAAAGTAGTGCAGAAACCCTAAAATCACAAATCAAGCATAACACTTACACTAATTTCAACTAAATTACGTTATCCAAACCGACAGTTCAAATTCAAATCCACACAACCAAACTACAAATAATTTCTTTGAACGGAAATCTCCACCAGTTAAATAGTACTATTTTTAAGTTAATAAAATGTGTAAACCTGTTTTAAGTTTGTAAAATGAGGGGTAACAACATTTTTAGTCATTATTCGCATTTCTTTCACTTTAGGTCTCATTGATGGTGAATTTGTATTTTCAGCCCTGTAACTTGCATTTTTTTTCATTTTTCTGTTAAGATGATTTTTCATTTTTAGTTCTATAATGTAGATATTATTTTCATTTTTTATCCTTTAAATTGTGTCTAAAAAAATTTAAAATGAAAGTTATAATTTTTTTAAAATTGAAATGATAGGGGGGAAATTAAATATAAAAATTACTATATCTATTGGATAATTTGAGGGTGTTTTGGAAATAAAAAAAGTTTCACCACCACCCCAAAGTTAGTTAATAAAGGGTTTGTTAACCCCCAAAAAAGTTGGGTAAACGTGACAACCTTTCCTAGTTAAACATTTTTCTTTCACTGTGGCTTCGTAACTGAGCCGGTCTTCTGCACACAATAAGTACAACTCATGAATGGGCACCTAGTTAAACCTTTTCCTTTCACCGTGGCTTCGTAACTGAGCCGGTCTTCTGCACACAATAAGTACAACTCATGAATGGGCACCAAAAAAAGTTTTAAATTGATTGGTCACTCTGACGCTCAACTCAGTATATATAAGGCTCACAAAAAAGAGAAAAAAAAAATATAAAAGGATGCAATATATTTTGAATAAATTATGAATATGTAAAATTTATGGCAAACATTTGTATTTATAGAAAAATCCTTGATGTTTTCATCTCAATTCGAATATTTGCTTCCAATTTGAATCCAGGTATATCTCTATCTGAAATTCTTTCTTTTGATAAGGATTTAACAGATTTGATTTGATATCAATTTTTATTCTTCACAACTCTATCTCTTTAAACTCGATCCTCATTACTCAGACACCTACACCAAGTCTTCTAATCATTCCACCAAGTAACTTGACTCATCTAGTCACTATCTTACTAACTACATGGACAAAGACCCCAACTACTCTCCTGCCACTACAACTGATCCAACCCACTTCCTTGGTCTATGGTCCGAGTCCTCGGGTTCTCGTCCCCTTCTTTGGTTCTCGGTTCTTGACCCCATCATCGTGTCCTTGGTCCTCACCCCTGACTATGCTTCCCAATCACCACTTACCTATGTCAAGACTCAAAATATTATCGGGGTATCAAGTTAAAGGGTATCAAGTTTTAACTAAATTTGGTCAGCTGAACATAATCGAAGGAGACTGAGGATGGAGAAGAGTTAATGGGTTGGACTTTGGTTTTATTCAATGTCCAAGGATTAAATAAAGAAAGGCCCTTATTGGCTTGAGTTTGACTAAATATAAATGAAAATAAAGATTAAAAAGCATTATTACTTCTTTTATTAATAATGGGTATATACACACACACATTTTAAAATAAATATGCACCTATTATGATAATTTTTTACGAACATCAACTAGCAAGAATGAACCTCGATCTCTCAATGGTATATTGTTTTTTATGTATAATAATACAGGCTTGAAAACATTTCCATCAGTTAAGAATTAAATTATTTAAAATCTGTCCCCAAAAAAAAACCCCTAGGATAATACATTAGAACATCCATATATAATTTGGGTCTTCTCCCGGTTTAGTCATTGGTCACTTTTTCCAAGTGTCAATTTAGTCCCTCAAGTTTTAGAATTTTGTCTAATCTCATGTAGATCCTATTCAATTTATTCTTTTGTAAATTTTTAACAATTTTCAAGCGTCTAGCTTCTCTGCTAAATGTAGACGTCTAACTTAGCATGTGGGCTTGACCCAAAAGTATTTTAAAATTTTAGGGACTGAATATGCAGATGAACAAAGCAAGATCAGAGTGAACCGGGAAAGGACACAAACCATAGGGATTTTTTAATGTATTATCACATAATTTATCTCTAAAATTTTATATTTTATAAAGAAGTTGTAACAAACCTTTGATCACGTCCTATCGTACGTCCATGCATGTTAACGTAGAATAAACAACTAAACAAGACTCGGAGGGAGTTTAAGAGAGAGTTTGAAAAATATTCCATTTCATTTCTCACAATAAATTATTTACGGGCCAAATAGCAACTCAGAAAATTACCTAAATCATTATATATATAACTTAAATTCGCTTATTTTGGATTTTAGATTGGATTTTGGTATGGTAATTGGTCCCGAGCACAGTAAGTTTTTTGACACACTTATAGGTCATTTCGTCGTAGTGCTGGGAGGATACAACTTACAAGACATCGCTGACATACCCTTTGCAATGTTACTTTCGGAAAAAGCACTAAATGTGTAAAAAAAAAAAAAAGTATCATACGAATACCAACATTTGACTATTTATATAACCATAAACCAAAATAGATAAACTTAAAAGATGATTTTGACAAATTCCTCGTATTAACAGTGTATTATTATTCTCCTACTGTTGAGACTTGAGAGTACTGTGAAAATTGAGCGTGGCATATAAATCATGCCCTTGAAAATATTTTTGGTATGCATGAGCAGGAAAATCTACGTGGGGTTCCCATGTGAGTGCTTATTTTCAATATTTTTAAGGTTTCATGGAGGAAAATTAATTCCCTTAATTCAGACCATTGCTAAATCCCCATGCATGTTGGCTGCCAGGCACGTATCCAGAAACTTATGTCGCGAATGCTCCTGTAACCGTAGTAGACCGCTCCGTCGGATGAGGAGTCAAGGAGGATGCCATGAAAACAGCCTTCACGATGGGAGGTGGCCGGTGTAATTAGTTAAATGGTTTTGTCACATGTTGTGTTGTTAAATGCATGAATGCACGAGAAGAATAGGTTGACGAAATTAACCAAGAATTTTAGTTTGGAAACAAAATTGTGATAACGTGTTTCTTTTCTCTATTAATTAATTAAGTGTTGAATTGATGACATTATTAAGGTAGTGTTGAATTTGTTAAGAGCATCTCCATAATCATTTATTTTTAAAGGCTGCAAACATTACCTAAATTTATTCAGGCTTTGTTTATGTTTACTATATATATACATCTTAAAATAATTGAATGATACGATTACGGATGGGGAAGATCGAAGACTAAGAACACAAGGTACTTGACGAGTATTTCTCGAAAGTTATTAGACTATGTAACCAATTTGAAAATAGTCAAAATAAATAAATAAAGGAAAAATTGTTTTTTTGGTCATGTATGTTTGTCACTTTGCGATGTCAGTCCTTTATATATATTTTCAGATTTAAGTTATCTTTATTTTTTTGGTAATTGTAGTCATTTTTTCGACGTGGCGCTGACATGACACTAATTCAGTACTGATGTGGAGGTAACGTGTACAGTGCCACGTAAACATTTTCGAATAAAAAGGACCTAAATTGCCAAAAATCGAAACATACAGAACTAAAACTAAAATATAAAAACATAGAGAACCAAAATCGCAAAGTAACAAACATACATGACCAAATTTGTAGTATTCCCATAAATAAATAAGTCAATAGAGAAAGTAGAAGAACTAGTAAAGTAGGCATAGACGTGTTGACATAACAAGGTATATAAATGCATAAATCGTGTATGAAAGAGATCGTTTTGATCATAAATAAAATTCTCAATTCTCCCATTTTCTCCGAAGACTTCCTCTGTTCTATCGTGTTTTCTTATGAGAGTTGCTTTTGGAACAAGCTTCCTAACATTGAACTTTGGGCACATAAATTTTTTTGGTTTTTTAGCATCTTATTATTAATAGCCGTGTGAGTCCATTTCTAAATTAAAAAGAGTAGCTTGACCCATAAAAAAGAGTGGGCCAAAAAAAATGTTTTCTTCCGTTCACATTTTCCATTGTATATAGGGGTTGAATAGGGTCGGGATCCGTCCCGTAAACCCCTTACCCGACTCCCGTCCCGAAAAGAATCGGAAAACTTTTTTTTCTCCCGATCCCGTACCCGAAACATTTCGAGACCCGACTATTCGGGATCCCGAATGTTCGGGATCCCGTCGGGTAGGGAGAGAAAATCCCGAATTTTTTTTCATGTTCAAGATTTCGTTCAAAAAATAAAAAATTTGATAATTTTATTAAATATACTATTTTGAAACTTATATTTATAAATAAAAATAAATTTTCAACTTAAAACATATAATATTAAAATATTTCGGATAATGTTTCAAAGTTTTGTTAAGAGAAAAAATGTATCGGATAATTAATAATAAAATGTTTGGATACAATTACTAAATAAATTTTGTTAAATAGATTGTCAAATTAATCTCTTGAGTCTTGTTCTACATATTTGTTCTAATTAGATAATTATAAATATGAATTAATTAAATTATTAATTTAATTTTTTAAAAAATTACACAAAAATAAAATTGCATTTCGTGATTTTACAATTTGATCGTCCCAACAATAAAAATTATGCAAATTAAGTCCACAATTAAGTGTTATATGAGTTGAAACCTAATAATATTTAGCTTATTATATTAATAAAGTTATTAATAAAATATATTATTATATTATTTCGGGACGGGTCGGGAATCCCGTCGGGATAAGGTTTTATTCCCGATCCCGCTCCCGATATTAATCGGGATGAAAAAAATCCCGAAAGTTCGGGTCGGGAAAATTTCGGGTTGGGATTTTTTCAAGACGAGAATGGGATGGGATTCGGGAAGGGTCGGGATTTCGGAAATTTTTGCCACCCCTAATTGTATACGCAGTGGAAAGAAGAATATGCGTGAAAGATTATTTGAGAATTGTGCATCTGTGCGTAAGAAAGAATGAATGAGCAAACTTGGTTTTTTGGTTTCATTTTTGGTTTTTTATTAATTAAATTAAATAGGGTCAACAACCGACATAATTTGGTACATTATTCTTTTCATTTTGTTAGACAAGCACCTAGATATTTTAAAAAAAATTCGCTCATGGTTTACATTAAAAGTCAATCTAAACATGATGATAATAATGTTGAAAAATGATTTATTATTTAGAAAATAATTAGTGCTCGTTTGATTATTTGGTAGATATAAAAATTGAAATTATTACTATTATTTTAATAAATAATTATTTTATTTCAATTTTTTAGTTCATAATTATGACGCAGGGTGAAATTTACCTTCACTAAATATTTACACGTATGAGTTTATTTTAATTAATTTATTTATAGAATGTGGACTTCTACGCTTAATATTTTATATTAGATGACACATGCTAGAGTTGCGCTTATTATCTATTTTGAAAGAAATTATATATTAATGTATTATTTTTTAATGATTCATATATTTCATTATTTATTATTATTAACTATATATTTCTTCAAAGTTCTATCACAAAAAGGTGTTAGAACTGAATCGATAGTCACCACAATCATTATGGTAAACCATGAGCCTGATTCAATTTTAAAAATATGAAGTCGATACAAATTTTTTTTTGACGATGCAAACAATCGTTCACTTAAAAGAGGATTTTAGATGCATCGGAGTTTTTGCATTTGGTATTATATTGCACTAATTTTTTTATAAACTTGTCCACAATGCCCGCCATATTTTTGTAATTTTCGATTTTTTTTAAAAAAAAACGAAAAAGAATACCCGACACATTTGCCAAAAAAAGAACCCGCCATTTCTCTGTGGTTCCTGTTTTGTACAATTCTTCCAAATCCCCAATTGAATCCGAGGGTTCCTATTCAACTACTGATAATGCCCATTAAAGTTAAATTCTAGATTCTGTAAGTTCAATTTGGAATTTTTGTTTTCTCCTTCCCGATCATTTATATATATTGGATAAATGGGGAACAAAGCCACAGAAGAAGTAATTTCTACCGTCCGGTCGGTTGTGGGACCTGAAGTTTCCGACATGGACATAATTCGAGCTCTTCATATGGCCAAAAACGACCCAACTGCTGCTATTAACATCATTTTTGACACTCCGAGAAGCTTCAAGAAACCGGAATTGCCCAAAATACAGGAGCCGCCATCCAAATGCAATTTGATGACGGAGCCTCCAGTTACTGGCTTGAGCTTAAACCAGAATCGTATTCGTGTCGAGAATCATGATCATCGTTTGGAACCGAGCCGTAGTTCAGAGGGTGGTGGTGGTGGAAGAGATGAGTGTGAGAATAAATGGGAGAGTGATGGTGGGCCTGGGAAAGTTATGGGTAGTGAGTGGTGGTTTGTTGGGAGTGGTGAGATGGCAGGGCTGTCAACTTGTAAAGGGAGGACTTTGAAACCTGGTGACGAGGTTAGTTTCGTGTTTCCAGTTGAGAAAAAGTTACCAACGCCCTCTCCGGGTAAGGTTGGGGGTGGACGAGGTCGGCAGGTGGTTTCTTGTTCTGAGATTGTGAGATTTTCTACAAAATCTGGAGAGGTACTGTGGATTAACCTTTTGCAAATTGAAGTTGTTTGTGTAATCTCTTGGAATAAATTATCAGATGAAAGTTTGAATATTTTTTGGTTCTGGAAAAATTTGGTAACTATATGGTAAGTAATGACTTCTTAAGAGACAAATCTACATATTGCATTTGATGAATTGTTATATTCTACACACAGATGCATATCTAAGGCAACAACATCCTCCGGTGTTTTATCATATATTTCTTTTAAGATTTCCACATCTATATCATGTTATATCCATATTCATGTCACTGCAAAGTAGCAGTTACTCTTATTTAACTTGATGGTTCAGGATACCGACTCCCTGCCCTCTAGTTCTGACTTGGAATGCAACATCTACCCTTGCTAGACGGTTCAGTGTTGGACTCTCTCATGCTGTGGGGTGCATTCTTTAATTTGAATTTTGAACCATATAGAACTCAACTAGACATAGATATTTCCCTCATCTACTCTACCATGGTGGTTCAAATTATTTTCATTGCATGAACTTTGTTCAAGTAATCTGTTAGACGCAGCAACATGCTTTAACACGTAACAAATGAATTCTGATATTTCGAATATTATTGAATTGAACTCATGCATAAACTAACATAGTAGAATGCACTTTTCCATTATACAAGGTTCGGCTTAAGATTTTAGCAAATGTAGCAAGTGGCAAATAAATTCATTTTGACGTCTCTACTACTGTATGTTGCTAGTATACAACCTTCAAATTATGGGCTTTAGTGATTGCAAGTTGCAGATTGGCCGTATTCCAAATGAATGGGCGCGTTGTCTTTTGCCTCTTGTGAGGGATAGGAAGGTTTCTTTGACAGGTCGCTGCATATCTTTTCCTCCTGTGTTGGGGATTATGGACACTATTGTTTTGGCTATCCGGTACTAAACTTGTTACAGTGTTTTGTAAATGACCCATCAATCATCATTAGAAATGCTGAATATTTTTTATTATGGTGCAGTGTATATATCAACAGTTCAATGTTTCAAAAAGGCCACCTTACTTCGCTTAGAGCAGCTGGTAATTCTGCAGAGGAGTCAATTGTTCACCCCATTCCATCATTGTTCAGATTGTTGGGACTTGTTCCTTTTAAGAAGGTGAAAATTGCTTTCTAAATTAAATACAAATGAGTACTTAAAATAATAATTTCAAGAAAATGGATTGCTGAGGGTTGTTCGCACAGGGAAGTGGTATATTAGGCATGACATTTTCGCTTGTTTCTCGTGTAATCTAAGCCTGCCTTTTTTGTAGGCAGAATTTACTCCTGGAGATCTGTACACAAGAAAGAGGCCCTTGAATTCTGAGGTACATTCAGCAAACTGTTGGTTGCTAAGGTATTAATAACATGAAATTTAGTCCATAATTTGCATGAACAGGACAGTTCTGGTTTATGTCCGTCACTTTTACATGTCAATAAGTTCAAGACTACATTTTCGGCGGATGGGAATAAAGTTGAAAATGAGGTGTCAATTTCTGATAATGACGTTGACAATATAGTTGGTGTCACAGATAGCTCAGAATTAGAGGTAAATGCACTTCGGTTGTTAAGTTTGAGATGTGTCTTCAGTCTGCCATTGGCACATAATTTGGTTTATGCATTTTAGGAAATAGAATCTCCAAGCACACTACTGTGTGAACTTCGCCCTTACCAAAAGCAGGCTCTCAATTGGATGATTAACCTGGAGAGGGGACACTACACGGATGCTGCTGCAGCGACTCTGCATCCATGTTGGGATGCTTATCGCCTTGCAGATAAGTATGGGATAGTTAACATGGTGTGTAGTTAAATAGTTGCATGTTAGGAGTTTCCTCCAATATATTTATTGATTGGCTTTCAGGAGGGGGCTGGTTATATACTTGAATGCATTTTCTGGTGATGCGGCAACTGAGTTCCCTAGCACACTTCAAATGGCAAGAGGAGGAGTATGTATTTTCCTTTTTCTTTTGGTCAACTTGCTTCTTTGTCTTTGCATCCATTTACTTGTGGTATTACTTCTAAATATGACTTGAGATCCGATTGTAGATTTTAGCTGATTCTATGGGGCTTGGGAAGACTATCATGACTTTATCTCTTCTTCTCACGCATTCTGAAAGAGGGGGATCATTAAGTAGCTCATCTTCTACCCAGACGTTCAAAGATCTCTGTGAAGCAAGCTATAATTCTGATAAATCTCCAATGCCTCCAAAGAAAGCATCGAAGTTTACTTTTGATAAACTTATAAAACAAAAGGCCTTGCTTACTGGTGGTGGAAATCTGATTGTGTGCCCTATGACATTAGTAGGGCAGTGGAAGGTAAAAGCATGTGTTCTTTATTGATTTAGTGTTTGATGATGTTGGTGTGATTTAGAGTCTAAAGCTATCAAGGCGAATGCCTATTTTTTATTTCGTCTTTTTTATTGTTCTTCACAGACTGAAATTGAAACTCATGCTCGACCTGGGGTTCTGTCACTTTATGTTCATTATGGACAAAATAGATTAAAGGATGCAAAGGTTCTAGCTCAAAGTGATGTTGTATTAACTACCTATGGAGTGTTAGCTTCAGAATTTTCGGCAGAGGTACTCATCATCTCTCGTCTTTCCGCTCTTGGCTTAGCTTTTTTCTGTCAATAAACATGCTAACTGACATATACTTTTTGTTGTTTTTTGTGCTTCTTGTTTGTGCTTTTGTGAATCTGTCCATTCTTTAATATTGTAGAATGCGGAGGACCATGGGTCATTGTTTTCAGTCCAATGGTTCAGAGTGGTTCTTGATGAGGCACATACCATAAAATCTTCTAAAAGCCAAATTTCTATGGCTGCGACTGCTATTGCTGCTGATCGTCGGTGGTGCCTTACTGGTACACCTATCCAGGTGAATTTAATACCGCTTTCAGTTTGGTTTTGTGTTAAGAAAATAATCATAATGTAATCTTTAGTTTTTGTAACCCTCATTTTTTTCTTGTATTCTTTAACTTGGAACTTACTGTTTGTTCCTTTAATAGCACCACTTTAAGCAAATACTTACATGTTTAGTTAAATTTCTAATTTGAAAGAGTCCTGGCTTGTTGATTGAATAAAATTTGCAAATTTTTAAACTATTGTTTTCCATTGATGTACTATTGATTCACTACGACTGATCACCTTTAATTACTTGTCATGGCTCTAATATTATATTCATTGTTTTAACTGGTATAGTTTGACGCGATCTCACTAATTGTGTGGTTGATTCATTTTTTTAACTTGCTATTTGGTTTTGGAAGCGTATGGAAATGAAAATCTTATAGATGAAATTAGGCTATTATTGTGTTACTTTTTTTACTGTTTTTGCTAGTATTTATGCTAGAACTTACCGTGACAAGTACAGATGCTTTAACCATTTGATTATCATCATATGCTAGTTGTGGTTCATCTTTCCTTACTGGTAATACCTTGTGACAGAACAACCTGGAGGATGTTTACAGTCTGCTTCGATTTTTAAAGATTGAACCTTGGGGAAGCTGGGTGTGGTAATTTTCTAATTCATCTCTTGCACAGACATAATGACCTAAAAGAGTTTATATTCTTATTGTAAAAGAATGAATACCTCTTCCAGACTGTATTTGTTTGACTTGTTTCAGGAGAAGTCTCTTCTGCATTTTAATTTTATTTATACAATGTGAGGAAAATGTGATGTCATAGCTATGTCTTGTTAAGTGTTTACTGTTATGTTTTCCCCCTCAAACATACTTTGGCTTCGTCGCTACTCTCACGATAGTTTTAATTCTTAGGTTGAATAGTTTTCTTTTTCCTGAATAACATATTATTTGAAATGAACAAGGCAATTACATAACAAATCTATTTTGGAAGTTTCAATGTTTCCATGATTGAAAGTTCAACTTACCTAGTCTGTCAATCTGCACACCGTTTCTCCTATTATTGCATTTTAAATTGGGCTTTTTTTCCTTGTTCTTTCTGATATGATGTTTGGATGCACTTGATTATTTTAATATTAAATAGTTCATGGTTCAGCACACATTTTGGTAAATGTACTCTTTGATTTTTGTCGCCATTTTTATCTAATTAATAATTGCCTCCATGGCATATTATACACTTTTCTTGCTAATTCTCTTAGGTGGAACAAATTAGTACAGAAACCTTTTGATGAGGGGGATGAGAGGGGATTGAAGTTGGTCCAGTCTATCTTAAAGCCAATAATGTTACGAAGAACTAAGTCAAGCACTGACCGAGAAGGCAGGTGGGAAATTTGAAGCTTAAACTACACGCGATTGACATTTACACAACTTTCTGGTTATTATGGTTGCCATGTTTTCTACTCTCTAACTTAAATAAGCTGCAGGGCCATATTAGTTCTTCCACCTGCAGATATTCAAGTGATATATTGCAATCTGTCAGAAACAGAGGAGGACTTCTATGGGGCTTTATTTAAAAAATCAAAGGTGCCAACATATAATGATTCCGTTTGTTGTACAAATATTTATCTTTCCGTGTCACTAAGATGATAATTTATGTATTATTAGGTGAAGTTTGATCAATTCGTTGAGCAAGGACGGGTTCTTCACAACTATGCTTCAATTTTGGAACTTCTTTTACGGCTTCGTCAATGCTGTGATCACCCGTTTCTTGTTATGAGGTTGCGACAAATCTGTTTGAGGCTATGGCTTGAAGTTTTCGTATCTTTCCTTCATTTATATTCCAACTTAATTCTTACATTGCAACTTATTGTCACCTACATGCCATGCCCTCTTTGGAGGGCCGTTAGAGCATGACCTGGATTCCTGTCAATTTTATCGACTCTGACTTAGGCTTAAAACTCTTTTGTTAGTATTGACTATTGAATGATCACTTTACTATATGATATAAGTGCTGCCGTAATTCTTTGTAAGATGGGATACCTTGGGGGCCTATTGTTTGTTTACATAATCATCTTTAGTATGAGATGCTCATGGTTGGCATGACTTGTAACATATGCTTGTGTAGGTTGTTTGTGCTGCATGCTCCTACTCACTCATATTTGCGGCTGTTGCATGTATTTGGATACAAGGACCTTAAATACTGACGTTTTTACACAGACATGTATAATGTCGTCTTCCTCTGGTGATTTGACTGATTTCGTTCATGTTCCCAGTCGAGGTGACACTCAAGAGTTTTCTGATCTGAACAAGTTGGCTAAACGTTTCCTCAAAGATGGTCTGGAAGGTGTAGACGGTGGTGTCAAAGAAGCACCAACGCGTGCATATATTGAGGAGGTTGTGGAAGACTTGCGCAAAGGGGAACAAGGAGAATGCCCAATATGCCTGGAAGCTTTTGAAGATGCAGTATTGACACCTTGTGCTCATCAATTATGCCGAGAGTGTCTGTTGGCTAGTTGGAGAAGCTCTACCTCTGGTCTTTGTCCTGTTTGTAGGTATCAACATATTGCCTGTGCGATCTTTTTCACGTTTTACTTATCAATCTCCTAAATGGAGAAAGTTTGAAATATATTTTGAACTGTGGGTTTAATCCTCTGAGAAGATAATTCTTAGGGTGGTACTTTTTTACCTGGAAATTTGATATGATCTCTGATGCTTAATGTTACTGCCTCACAGGAAGCCTATTAGCAAACAGGAGCTCGTCACTGTGCCAACTGATAGTCGATTCCGCGTTGATGTTGAGAAAAACTGGGTAGAATCATCAAAAATATCTGTACTGATGCACGAATTAAAAAATCTACAGTCAGTGGGCTCCAAGAGCATTGTTTTCAGTCAATGGACTGCCTTTTTGGATCTTTTAGAGATTCCTCTGTCTAGGTAATAACATATTTGTTCTCTTCTCATTGTTTACATTTTGCAAGTTCTTTTGGTACATGTGAGCTGTGCTAGTACATTGCACTTATTTCTCCTAGGAGATCTCATTCTAGGGGTGCAAAGCGTGTAATTGTTAGCATGCATTTTTTTATATCATAAACATGATTAAACAAGGTTTTCTTTTCTCTCCTCTGAACAAGGTTGGTTTGCATATTGATAGAATTTCGTAGACGCTGATTTTTCTTTTACTTTTAGCAACTTATTTATATTCCTGATTATATTTCCGTTCTGTGCTCTTTCATGTTAGTCAAACCTAGTTCTACAGTGTCTTTGTGTTGGTTAGATAATAGCGGACTCCATATCACCAATCATTTTCTCTGATCCACAGGGGTAATATTCCATTTCTTCGGCTGGATGGGACCCTAAACCTGCAACAGCGCGAAAAAGTAATTAAACAATTCTCAGAAGACAATAATATAATGGTGTGTCCCTGTAATTTCTTTTTGGGTGTCTTTAGAAGTCGGTAATTAGAAAAAAAGCTAGGAGGCTGGATTGTTTTTCCAACATTTGTTATGCAGGTTTTACTTATGTCGCTGAAGGCTGGTGGAGTTGGAATAAATCTCACTGCAGCATCTAATGCTTTTGTAATGGTAAGTTATTGCATCCAATATGTAAATCACGTAGGCTTTCCGATATACATGTGCGGTACATTTTTGTTGATGTTAAGGTATGAAAAATATTGTTGACCATTTCCCATGATCTCCAGTTTTTTATAAAAGCAATTCAACATATTGATATATATGTCACAAGTTCGAAAATGCTGGTACCAGTTCCTCTATATATTTCATAAATTTGGTGTTGCGTGCTGATTTTGGGCCTTTGTTGCGTTATATCCAACCAATATGCATGTTTACATTTTAGATATTCATGAATATATATTCCTTCATTTTGTGAGGGAACCTGTCGAAGTATGAAAATTATTAATGGGTCTTTTTTTAAATCCTGAACTCGTGAAAGAAAAAGGGTTTCTAACAGTTTTATTGTACTTGGAGCTAATTCATCAACATTGATACAGCAGACATTTGTTTTGATTTTCAACTTCAGTTTGCAACTTTTGTAAATGTCAAAATATGATTAAGTTAGGATTTGTGCCATTTAATTTTTTGTAGGATCCATGGTGGAATCCAGCAGTAGAGGAACAGGCAGTTATGCGAATTCATCGCATTGGTCAAACGAAAAGGGTGAGAATAAGAAGGTTTATCATGAAGGTAATGATTAATGGGGCAACTGTCAGTGGACCAGATCCGGCCCCGTCCCCCAACCCCCTCTTCATTTTATTGACTAGATCATTTGTTTTCTACCATCGTCTTCCTAGTGAATTTGGTTAAAATCGCTTCCCAACGCTGTTATGAGACAACAATGCTTATGCAATAATTATCGGATGGCAGGGCACAGTTGAGGAAAGAATGGAGGCAGTACAAGCCAGGAAGCAACGAATGATTTCTGGTGCACTAACTGATCAAGAAGTTCGAACTGCACGTTTAGAAGAACTTAAAATGCTCTTCACTTAGACCACGCTATATATTGCAGAAGATACTTATTTGCTCTTGGGATTGTTGTGGAGGCATGAATCGGTCCTCCTATTTATTAAAATTTCGACATTGATTGATCTGTCAGCCAGACTTGAGATTTTCGCCATTGATGCAATCTAACATAAAAAAAAAGGCTTTACTAAGCTGAAGCATAGCTGATAGATATGACTGAGGTTACGAAGCTCATCTTTGTGATCATTGCAACATCAGAAGAGCTGCTTCTCTTATCGAGGTTTTTGGTGTTAAAGCCTGCATCAAATTTGGATGGCCTGGGACTTGAGATGTTTCTTAGGCGTGGCTGCCCGAATAGTTTGGACCTCTACGGAGTAGAAGAGGAGACTTTTTCTGGTTCGCAGTTTTATACGTTAGCTGTAAATTTGATGCAGATTGGACTAAATATATTCATTGTAGACTTTTGATCTTCTCGTATGCATGGATTTTCGATCATGTGGGGATATCTTTTGAATCAAATATGAGTAATTTTTTCATTTGATTTTTTAAATTTTTTTATAAACCAATTTTATTTATTTCTTTAAAACTAGCAAAATGTACGTGCGTTGCACGTAATAACAATTTTATTTGATTGTGATCGGAGTTATCAAATTTTCAATGTTTATTTTTGTTAAAATCAAGTGTTATATTTTTTACGGGTGCCAGTTCAAACTTCAGTAACTATGATTCAATATAAAATTAGCTACTGAAGTGATCATATGACCTATTTAACTTTCTTTTTTGTTATATTTGTCGGTTTCTGATGATATTATATGTTTATTCATTAAGTTTTATTTTTTAAAGCTAACAACTTTAAAGCAATAACATATGTTATATATTTATTGAAAAATGTAAAATATTTATATTGTTACAAACGGTAGGATCAAAAGATCGTGTTTTACTAAAAATTATAATTTGTAGTAATTGTGTAACGCAAATCTTTTAGATCGTATCACAGTTCGAACAAATACATATTTCAGTTGTTCAACCCAAAAGGACAATTATTGCACCCAAACAATCACTTTATCAACAATTGTGCTTTCAATCAATGTGAATCGAAACTATGGTCTTGACTCTGATATTAATTGTATGATCGAATACGTATCGCTTATATAATATAGTTATCATATTGAATATCATATGTCCTGCTCTTTTAACAATTTATCCATATTAACTTAATATTATTAACTACTTGTATAATTATTTTATTTTATTAGTATTAATTGATTCTATTAACCAATTATTATACTGTAGTATAAATATCAACTTAAAACTTAATTATAATCATACTCTCAATGTTTCACTTATTTAAACTACATCTATTTTTTAAATTAATAGTATGTAAAATAAGAAGGGCAAATTATTTGTAAAGGAAAATATTGATGTTGTTGATTATATTTGTAGACTCTAAAATTTTAAAAAAATATTACACATAAGTATTAATTATGAAATGAAAAGTGATAATAACTAAAGTGTCACTTTTATAGATATATATTATAACAAATAAATTAAGACATATTTCAATTAATATAATAATTTTTTTAGTTTAGGAAATGAATTAAATTTAACAATTAATTTACTTTGAATAATTAAATAGACACAATATTTAAGATAAATTTTAATTAATAACTTTTTTTAATTGAAGACATGAATTAAATGTTAACAATTAATAAAAAAAATTAATTATTGTAGACTAATCTAGAATATGAAAGGAAAAACCAAAAAATACATTGAAAATGACAAAAATATTTAATTAATATTATGTAAAATAAAGAAGGGCAAATTAGAAAATTCACAATTGGAACTCATATATTTATAATTTTATTATTAATTATTAATTAATTAATTAATTATTAATTAATTAATAACTTTTTGTTAATTTAAGACATGAATTAAATGTTAACAATTAATAAAAAAAATTAATTACTCTAGACTAATCTAGAAAATGAAAGGAAAAACCAAAAAATACATTAGAATGAATTAAATTTTAACAATTAATAAAAAAAATTAATTACTCTAGACTAATCTAGAAAATAAAAGGAAAAACCAAAAAATACATTGGAAATGACAAAAATATTTAATTAATATTATGTAAGATAAATAAGGGCAAATTTGAAAATTCACAATTGGAACTTTTCGGTTTCTGATAGATGTTTTTTTAGTGATATTATATGTTTATTCATTAAGTTTTATTTTTTAAAGCTAACAATTTTAAAGCAATAACATATGTTATATATTTATTGAAAAATGTAAAATATTTATATTGTTACAAACGGTAGGATCAAAAGATCGTGTTTTACTAAAAACTATAATTGGTGGTAATTGTGTAACGCAAATCTTTTAGATCGTATCACAGTTCAAACAAATACATATTTTAATTGTTCAACCCAAAAGGACAATTATTGCACCCAAACAATCACCTTATCAACAATTGTGCTTTCAATCAATGTGAATCGAAACTATGGTCTTGACTCTAATATTAATTGTATGACCGAATACGTATCGCTTTATATAGTATAGTTATCATATTGAATATCATATGTCCTGCTCTTTTAACAATTTATCCATATTAACTTAATATTATTAACTACTTGTATAATTATTTTATTTTATTAGTATTAATTGATTCTATTAACCAATTATTATACTGTAGTACAAATATCAACTTAAAACTTAATTATAATCATACTCTCTATGTTTCACTTATTTAAACTACATCTATTTTTTAAATTAATAGTATGTAAAATAAGAAGGGCAAATTATAAAATTGACAATTGGAGCTAATCTAGAAATGAGTATATTTTTTAACTTGTAAAGGAAAATATTGATGTTGTTGATTATATTTGTAGACTCTAAAATTTTAAAAAATATATATTAATAACTAAATTTAAAATATTTCATAAGTATTAAGTATGAAATGAAAAGTGATAATAACTAAAGTGTCACTTTTATAGATATATATTATAACAAATAAATTAAGAAATATTTCAATTAATATAATAATTTTTTTAGTTTAGGAAATGAATTAAATTTAACAATTAATTTACTTTGAATAATTAAATAGACACAATATTTAAGATAAATTTTAATTAATAACTTTTTTTAATTGAAGACATGAATTAAATGTTAACAATTAATAAAAAAAATTAATTATTGTAGACTAATCTAGAAAATGAATGGAAAAACCAAAAAATACATTGAAAATGACAAAAATATTTAATTAATATTATGTAAGATAAAGAAGGGCAAATTAGAAAATTCACAATTGGAATTCATATATTTATTATTTTATTAATTATTAATTATTAATTATTAATTAATTAATTAATTATTAATTAATTAATAACTTTTTGTTAATTTAAGACATGAATTAAATGTTAACAATTAATAAAAAAAATTAATTACTCTAGATTAATCTAGTAAATGAAAGGGAAAACCAAAAAATATATTGGAATGAATTAAATGTTAACAATTAATAAAAAAATTAATTACTCTAGACTAATCTAAAAAATGAAAGGAAAACTCAAAAAATACATTGAAAATGACAAAAATATTTAATTAATATTATGTATGATAAATAATGGCAAATTTAAAAATTCACAATTGAAACTCATATATTTATAATAAAAATAATAGATATGTCAATATAGCGAAAAATCTTGTTTATATTTTGCGGGGATCTTGTCAGTTGATCTAGAGAAAAAAAAATTATTATCGATCACATCCATTAAATTTCTATAATGTAAGTGATATCAAATCAGCTATATGTCCCAAAAAAAAGAGGAAGAAATCATATTAACACAATACTTTTATTATCTATGCACAAGAAAATAAACACCAATATCTATATATATATATCTATGCAAGTATGAAATCAGTCTAATTTGGACATTTTAACACTAAATAAAAATAAATTCTAGGAGGATAGAATCACCAACGTAACTCTTATCGATTAACTTTTTTATAATTACGTTTCTCCATTTTGGTATCGATTCTGCGTCTGCTCCCAGCTTCCATGGCGGCCTGTAGAATCACCATACTCTCCTCCCGCTGGGATCTTTAAACTGAAATTCGTCCATAATCTCCATTTTCACGTGTTTCACTATTATTTCCCGTCCTTTCCGGTCACAGGTGATCAATACAGAGAATTCGACCAGTTTCCCAGTCGCTGCCGCTGCCACAGTCGCGTAACTTAGATCTACACGATCGGAGCACTGCGACAGATCATAGTTAACCGCCTTGTGACTCGCAATGTTCACGGCCCGTTTGGTGGACGGGTCGACAATCCAGCTTACTCTCAAGTGTTGTTTCGCAAGGGACGTGCAGTCATCGGTGTCGTATTTCAACGGCGTAATCGGTACCGTCTCCCCGCTGCCCAAAAAGCTCAGTTTCAAAGGACGGCTGAGAAACGGATCTGATACGGTTTCCATTTCCAGGACTTTGGAGAATATCACCCGATCGTCGTAGTAGATATAGACCGCGAATATTAATTTCTTCGTGTCTGATAAGCAGCAGGTTAGCCTCGGAAGTCGGTCGGAGTCGGAGTAGAACCAACGGTGGGAGGAGATGGCGGCGAGGACGCGGGGGTCGGCCGTGGAAGGCCATTCTTCATCATCCTCCATTGAAGGGATTCGTTCGTATTGATGGGAGGTGGTTTTTGATATTCTTCGAAAAAACAATTTGATTGATCGGAACATGTTTGCCAAGTTTTGGTGTACGTGAATGAATCTAATACAGGGAAAGGGTTCGATGAATTATAGTCGGACTCGAATATATAAGTTCAAATTATACAGAGTAACACTCATTCTCATGAGATGAGTCAATCCTAACCATATTTATAATAATAAGTAATATAATAGATTCGTCTCATAAAAATGACCATTGACACCGTCTCATAAGAGTTTATATACCAAATTTAAATATTGCATAGATAACGTTAATTAAAGATATAATTTTATGTTATCTTACAATTATCCTTGGATTGCAAACATATGTATGATGTATCCACGTCAAAAGTTCAAATATTCAGTTATTATCTTAACAGATTGAAAAATTCTAAAAATTATCTCAACATATTATATATTTAATGTAGTTAAAAAATGAATGATACCAAAATAATCACAAATACTTCATTCTTTTTTTTTTAACGCATGCATCGCGTGTGCTACGATCCGTAGTAAATAATAAATTTATAAATTATCTCAACAAATTACATATTCAGTATAGTTAAATTATACCAAAATAATCACAAATAATTTTTTTTTTTTTAAAAAAACATACATTGCGTCTGACATAATCTCCTCGGGTAAAAAAAATAAAAAATAAAAAATGTCGGTGGATCTGGCCCATCCACATTTTATCCATAACATCGTATGATGATTTAACAATATATTATACAATAATACAAAATTAATTTCCCCCAATAATAAATTACATAAAGTAAAAGACTATGTGCGTTTGGAGCTTTAAAAAAATTCAATAATCACCATATCTTTACACTGTGTTTGGATCACGGAAATTGGACGGGATTTGGAATTGAAAATACCGGTTTAGTGTTTGGAAACTTGAGATTTTAAAACGGGATTGGTATTTGGTGGGATTTCATGGGATTTCAATTAGTTAAGTGAAATCTTGACAAAATTGATCAGATTTCACCGGATTTCATGGGATTTGAGTTTATAAAGCAATAAAATTATTTTTAATAATAAATTCATATACTTTACTTATAAATTTTAAGTTTTTTTTATAATTTTTTATAAAATATCATTTATCCAAAATTTATACTATCAAATTCCAAAATATATTTTAACTTTTTGCCAAACACAAAATGAGATTTTAATTCCATGGATTTTAAAATCCAAATCAAATTCCAAATCCAAATTCAAATTCAATTCCAAATTCCATTTCAAATATTTTATATTTATTTATGGTAATTATTAATCTTTTTACTAGAACTATTATATCACGCATCTCCCACGTGCAACTAATAAAGTAACATATTTTTGAAACTGAAATTTTTTTATGTTGATAAATCTGTTTAACTTGGCTTAATTTGATTTTTATCCCTTATATTGTATTAAAATTTTTAACAAAGTAAAAAAAAAAAAGAACTTTAATTTATTTTCTATATCTCTCATTTTAGTTTTTCAGAATCGATCATATATTGTTGTTATCATTTGTGTAAAAAAAAATAGTATACAAATTTTAATTTATTTTATCAACTTCACAATGTATTTTAATATTAATAAATCGATTTTACTTTGCTTGATTTAATTTTATTTCGTATCCCTATTTTGTATAATATTTCAACCAGTGGTCTTTTCCCATTTTATTAAAAGAAAATTATGACCAATTGCATTTGTTGAAATATTATGTTCTTTGGGTTGATACTTGATATTAAAATCCATCAACAAATATTACAAAATTTTGAGGGTATTTCAGTCATTTGGGTTAATTAAAAGTAGGGGTGTAAACGAGCCGAACTACTCATAAGCAACTCGCGAGTAGCTCGGTCAAAGCTCGACTCAAATTCGATTTGACCGAGCATACAATCGAGTTCGAGCTTTGAAACTATGTGATCGAGTAGCTCGCGAGCTACTCGATAAGTCACATATATATATATATATTAAAAAATAATATAAATATATATAAATATAAATATAATATATATAATATAATATTATATTTATATATTAATTTATTTATAATATTTATATATTTATTTATAATATTTAATTAATTTTATTATATTTATTATATTTATATATTTATTTATTTTATAATATATATAATATAATATTATATTTATTTATTTATTAATATATTTTTAATTTATATATATATATATATAATATAAAAGCTCGAGCTCGAGTACTCTAACTACAACCGAGCTCGAGCTCGAGCTCATATTTTACTACTCGATCGAGTTCGAGTAGTGTGCTACTCGAGCTCGACTCGGCTCGATAACACCCCTAATTAAAAGTAAAGAAAACATGGCAAAGTGCATGTGTTGCTACAACTTTTGATGCAAGGGGTTTTTAGCTTATTTTTTGAAAATTAAAGGACTTAATATCTAATTAATTTTTTATAGGGGGTTTTGCGTTATATAAGAATTTCACAAGGAGTTTGAATGCTATTAGCCCAAGTTTTTGTGTTAAAACCATGAGGTTTTAAAATAAATAAAGTAATCCTCTGTGAGTATCTTGTTTCTTGTATATGTATCAATGTTTGTTGGTGCATGTGTGTGTTTATTTTGAAATATTTTTTTTATAAAAAAACACACACACATACACACACAAAGGTATCTTATAAATATCAAATTATTTCAAAAACACTTCAAGAAGCCATTTAATATATGATTGAGATCGGACATATTGAAAGATTTGATATTCTGTATCGGAAAACTCTTACATTTTGGGAAAAATAATTTGGTATTTTGGAAGAATTTTGTTATATACAACGATAATATTAAAATCATCGGAGCTTCAAATTTCAACAATAATGTTGTTATAGTCCAGTGTGGTTTACCTAACTAGCGTAGTTTGCAGGCTATAGTTCGAAAGTTTAACCAAAGCGCACCGAAATGTAGCGCCTGCGAGTTCCCACGTCAAAAAATAAAAAATAAAAAATAAAAATATAATGTCATTCTAGTGGTTCTCTAACAAGTAAAAAAGTTTATGTTTCATCAAAATTGTCAGGCTTATAGGAAAAAATTAAAGCTGCACATGTTAAAATGAAATAAATTTATATATTAAAAATCATATGTAAGAAATTAAAATGAAAATAAAATAAAATAAACCAGGGTTCCAAATTTCCAATATAAGTAAGTTGAACTCTACCGCAATACAATAATGCATATCAAATTTTCTTAATAATAATAATAATAATAATAATAATAATAATAATAATCAAAGAAACCAATATTTGATTTTTTATAAACCCTAAAATAAAGATTGCAAACTAAAACATTTCCTTGACCTACATTATAAATTTAATGATATATTAATTTTATTTTACAAATGTCACAAAATTTTAAAAAAAATTAAGTCAATATAACCAAAATAATCAAAAGTAATTCTCTTATGAAACGATCTTACCGATCTTTATTTGTGAGATGGATCAACTTTATCACATATTTACAATTAAAAAATAATATTTTTTGTATTAAAAGTATTAATAATTTCTTATGAGTGATCAAAATAATAAATCTGTAACACAAAAGAGTAATGCTATAGGTATAATAGAATTTTACAACAATTCTTATACGATTATACCATAATGAATTTAATACAAAAATATTATTTATCAAACTCATGATGCATTTGTCTAAAAAAAAAAAAAATCATGATGCATTGAATGCAAAATCTCATTATATAATTATTATAAATATCATTGTATAATTTTTTTTATAACCTGGAAAACCACACTCGCTACCTTTTTGTGTGGGTAAACCATGGATCAGCGCAACAGCCTGCAAACTACGCTAGTCAATCTGCACTTAGCAAACTCTATGCGACGGGCTAGTTCAATTGGTAGGATGACTTGAACATCTGATTATTAGTATTGAGTCCGTATGTGTCACATAAGTTTTTGTGAATAATCAAATATGCACATTGTCCCGAATTTTCCATAATTTACTTATCAAGAGGCCATATTAAATGTTCAAAGGTCGAAAATTCAAGAATATGGGATGCAACTCGGTAGGGTGGTTTGGTATACCGTACTAAAAATATTAGTATGAAAAAAAATCATACCGATATCGATAGCGAAATTCCGAAATTTTGGTATGAAAAAAATCCATATTGATACCGTATAGATACTGAAAAAAATTTGGTAAACCAAAAAAATATATGTATATCGAAAAAAATTCGGTACGATACGTCGAAAATTCGATATTTTGGTCTGGTACGCCAGCCCTGGATGCAAGTACATTAAAACTAATAGAATTGACAGAAAACTAAGTTCTCAAACGTAATTCGGTATCTTGTACATTTCTGCATGAAGACGATATAGTTTTATTGTCCAAAGATTTCTGAACTCTGTGTATTGTCAAGTTTCCGGATCTAAGTGATCAAATGCTTCTGATATTAATAATCAAATGACAAATACAAATACAAATACAAAAAAAAAAAAAAAAAACATGATAAGCAACTCTACAACAAATGTCTGAATAGAAGCTAAGCTTTCATCGTCCAAAAAAGAAGCTGACCATCAATAATGACTAAAAGGTCATTTTTCTGTTTGAAAGCACATCAAACTTTGGTTGGTTAAAGTAAACCCACCCAAATGACAACCATCAAAATTATAGTCATCTCATCTAAATTCAATTAAATTAAAATTTATATACTCAAATTCATCTTCGATTCTTTTAAGCAATTTCGTTTAAATTCAAGTTTTTACGAAAATAAAATATTGAAATCTGGATTTTTAACGTATAAAATTTGAGATTGAAAAAGTTTATACACCAAATTAAAAAGCAGTCTCAATTTTTAAAGTTGGTAACTTTTGTATAATTTTCGTGTATTTATTTAACCTTCGCATGAAGCACTTACGTGGAATGGGTTCCTTCGGGTCAATTTTTTTATTTTTATTTTTATATATATATATATATATTTATTTTTGTTCACCTTCGCATAGCCCATGTATCTTCACCAAACGCCAAAGTCATCAGCCTCAAAATCCTGCTTCCCACCGTCTACCATCCATTCTCCAGGTATGATCATGTTTGTATTTGATATGTTTGCATCTTTTTCACTAGTTCAATTTATGCGATTTCTGGTTCACTGTTTGGAGAAATATCGTAATGTCGTGTTCTGTGAATGTGTGACCCTAGTTTTCGTTTTCCTTTTCATAATGTTCTATCTTGAGAAGCTGGGATAAATTCAAGTGATTTTGTGCACTGTTTCTTGTGGGATAAGTATTCAACACGCCTTACTCTGGAACACATTTATCTGTTAAATGCAAATTGGTGCCCTGCACTGTTTATATGCCAACGGCCTTTGTTCTACCTTGATTTGATAAAACGCACATTGGACCATTTATTTTGCTCACAAATTCGAGTCTACCTTTTATTTCATTGAAGATTTTGCTGGCACTGTAAAGTGGGAGCTGTAGGACATGAATTCTTCCCTGTTGCAGATTCCGGGGGATGACTCTGTTGTTTTATGCGTCACCCACTCCAACATCAAGAGTTTTTCTGCTGATATCCATTTCTCTCTGCAGGTGCGTTCCATTTTGCCGATTAAGTTTCTCTTACTCATGCTTGATGGTTTGGGTTTTCTTGTTATTTTGTTATGGTTGAACTTCTGGCAAAGATAAATTTTATGAAGCCTACTTGTAATTGTAACTCTTAGAAGTACATTTTATAGAGTTTTTATTCTTTACTAATTTACTTATTGATAATGACGATTGTATAGCTGTGTGAGAATACTGAATGCAGGCGTAGATTAAAGATTGAAAGGGAATACAGATGCAATATTGAGAGGAATACATTTCTTATTGACTCAACTGTGAATGTATCAGCTAGATAAAATAGCTTACATAACAAACTGAACAAGAAATAAGCAACAGAAATTAGTAGCTCCTACAAAGTTGGAAAGACTGTGACAACCAAATAATAACACCCTGAACAATAGGGATTTATTGGACTAAGCAGAAACAAACTAAGCAAACTAACTCAACATAGGTGTGGATTAAAATATCAATTCATTGAACTAAATTTAGGACCGAGGACTCAACATGTTACGGTGTTAGTTCCGTACAAATATATGTGGACTTCTTTACATTATATGGAGTCTCATATTAGTTTGGTTACATGTTTTATGCTTGACAAAACTTCACTGACACACATGTAGGGTGGTTGAATGATATCATTTTTCTACTCAATCAAGAGTCCTTCCAAAGTTAGATCACCATGATTTCAATTTTGTTTAACTACGGGATCTTCTTTGCTACCTCATTATCTGTGGGTTGAGGTTGACTCATCCAGGTTAACTATGAATAACACTGCAACTTTTCATGCTACCTTAATTTGAGTCTCATAATCTTCTATCGGTTATTGATTCATATTTGACTTTGATATTTGGCATTGTACTATTTGGTGTTTGTCAGTGCCAGAATGTGAACCCCAAAGAACAAAATTTCTGAATCGTGTCAGAAACCACACCATCATCTATATTTCAAAATTTTGAAATTTGAAATAGTCATCATGTCAGTCATAATAACAAGAAATAAATCCTGATTTCAGTTAGAATTCAAAGGGTTATGATAACATTCATTATGTGCAGAGTAATGATTATCATTAGTAGCCATTATTTTCGAAATAATGGCATTTTGGGGATGGTGAAATCAATTTATCATAGCCATTGATGTCATTTAGAATTCTGTTAATGTTATGTTCTTTCCCGCACATGTCTGTTGATCTAAACAATATGAATTTTCGATGTTATATTCATTTTAAGTATCATTGCAAAGAACTTTACAAGAACTATTTTTATTTTACGAAATGGACTGGTTTAGTTCAATTTTGTGTTATGAGGCTTGCTGTTTTTGAATTTTATTTGTCAAACAACGTTGGTGTCATCGGCTTCTGTAATCGGCCGCGACTGTAACATAAATAACTTACCTCTATTTTCTTGATGCATAATAATGTTTATGTGTTGTCAGATGAATGTAGAAGCTGTTAAAGAGAAGCTATGGAAAAAGTGTGGTACTACTGTTGATTCAATGTGCCTTGAGCTTTATGATGATTCAGGAGACAAAGTCTCAATTCTAGGCGATAACACAAGACCTCTTGGTTTCTATTCCCCACAAGATGGGTTGGTTTATTGCATGTTGTTTTGGACTCTGCCTTCTTCTATGAGTTATTGTAATCTTGTGATCCTTTTGCTTTCTGATGCCCTATTCCGTGATCTTAATTGCATTATTTTTCTGCAAACAATCATTTATATCAACAACGATCAGGTGGGAGTGTGTATGTGTGGCTACTGTGGTTTATTGGCCGATTTCTCATGATATTGTGTAGTCGAATTACTCCAGTCCACCCACTTCGATACACTCTAATCAGAAAACCCTGATATTTGACTTCACTTACTGGTTTATTTTTCCGGGGCTATATTTCACCTTTTGTCGAGTTCAAATAATCCATTTATCAATTTCTTTGAATTTTTAATTTGGAATTTAAATTCCTTTGCTGTGCGTGTTGTTTTCGATTATTTGTTGCATGTGGTTAAGTTTGTATTAAGTATATGTACTTTTTTACGGAATAATCATCATGCATATCTACTGATGAAAAGTTTGTGCTTATTTGTCAATTGTGTAGGCAATGAATCTGTAACATGAAAATCCGTTCACTTGTTTCTTCTTTCCATTTTTTATATTGTCATCCTGTGTAAGTGATGCACGGGTAGTTCTATTCTATCCAAAAAAAATTGAAATTTGATATAAATTTTGGATTTTTGGTTTGTGCTGTAGACATTATCTATCATTCTATCTAACAATTTATGGGTATATTTGCCAGCTATCGGCTGCATGTCATTGATCTGGATCCATCATCTATAACCTCTGGAGGTTGGCTGGATGACACTTCCCTTGTGGAGAAATACAAAATTTCCGAAGAAGCATATGACAAACTTAATGGTATGGAATTTTCTTGTGGAGAAATAAAAAATTTTGCAACTCGTGATATTTTCAAGGCCTATTTGATTTGACATTATGATATCCTCGCCCGAAACCCATATATCGTGTTCTTTGGCATCGAGGTGGTTATCCTCCCCTCCCATCCTTTTGTTCTGGAATTTCTATCGGGACTCTCTTCCTTCTTGCCCTTTACGACACTCCCGCCAATACTCTCATGAGTTGCGCCATCATCTCTCTAATCTCACTTATTGCTTCTCTACTGTTGTCCGCCCATAAGTTCAACTCACCATCAATGGATTGCAATGCTGTGTCACCCCTTCCTTTACACATGTAAAAGGAACCTCTCTGATCTTATTTCTAGTGGATCGATGTTATGGTGCAACAAGAACATCATATTTCTGAAATCGGAGTGATTGTTATATTCATGTTATATTTCAGTTTGTGAGAGGACTTGAAAAGGTTTATAAGGCTACACATTAGAGTTCTCGAACAATTAGGGTCTAAAAGCTGTTGCAAAGTGAGGTGGATGCAAAATAAACAATAGGGAGTCATTTGTGCAAAGTGCGTGTCCTTTGTCCTGGTTGCTCTCGGTGTGACATCTGTAAAAAAATATTCCTTTTCACTATTTTTCAAGCAGTAGAATAACATTGTCAGCTGAGATTAAAGTAAGCCTTTGGTTGTGCAATTAACTTGATGGAAAAGCAATTACAGTAGTTGGGGGATTCTTTAGTGTAATATGAAAAATTAATTATATGAGTAATCAGGTTTCTTGGCTAACTCTATAATATATTGACCATATAAATGCATTCCCCATTGCCTAAGTATTTGACATGATCATGCAACATTTGAATTACAATTCTTACCTACAGTTTGTTAAATGTTTTGTTTACATGACCTAGAGTAATTGCATCATCACATGTCTCAGGTACTTACAGAAAGTTCAAAGAACAATTGGGACGTCAACTTCCCAGTCATGAGTCTAAAGTAAACAATCTATACAATATACTATATTTTGCCTCTGAGTTATTTCATATTTTAACCTTTTCCTTATTTCCTGCCAACAGATTTCAGACAGCTACATGGAAGACCTTTGTGCAAATATAAAGGTTTGAAAAATCAAACTCATTACCTTATCTAATGACAAATTGAAAATCTCTATATGTCCTGATCCCCATAGATTTTGTGACTTCTGATCATTTAATTTGTTTTCGATTTTTTCAATAAACAACAATTTCTGGAACATGCCATGCACTTGCTCATACTTGAATATTGATGTTTTTTATCTTCTATTTTCTTTCTGATGTTTGAGTTGGGAGTCACGGGACAAATCCAACACAAAATTTTTTAAATGCATTTGACTTACATGGAACAAACTTCATGACAAGGCCGTTTTATGACGACTGGGCCATTTCATTACTCCTGTGTGTTTTCTGTGACCTTTTGATGCCGTTAAAAAATAACTGACATTCGATATGAGGATTAGTAATTTTGTACTTGTGGTTTTGATACATCGTAGCACTTAAGATTTCACTGGGTAACTGTAAATGGCGGATATCACCTCTGGATGTTACAAATATGTTTAATGACGTGTTCCATGCTATGTTAGCATTAGCATTCCAAGTCAATTACTGTATTTTCTAAATGCCAGGCGATCATTATATTAGTCTTACACATGACTCAGCAAGATTACCGAGAAAATATTCTGCCTTCCTTGCCAAATAGAGACCGAAAATCCTTTCAGCCTCCTGATAGGGGACATCCTTGTTGCTTGATTGTTCTAAAAAATTATTTATCGTGATAATTCACTTGTCCTAGTTGGAAACAAATTTCCATTTCAAATCGTTGATGGCTCGGCTGTTTGATACGGAGGGGTGAGTGAATTTTTTTTTGTTTGTGATCCAATATCCATTCAACTTCTAAGATATAAATTTCAACGGCTCAGATCTAGATGACAATTGAAAGAGAGCAGGCTTGTAATTTTCTTAAGTACGCAATCTTTCCAGTCCTACAGTTTTATCATCTAGTTTGGCTTCTTGAGATCATATCACATTCAGTATTGAACTTGGTTCATTATTTTTATCTTTTCATTTTATGTTAAGGTTGGAGATAGATGTCAAGTTGAAACTGGAGAGAAAAGAGGGGTTATCAAATTTGTAGGCCGTGCAGAGACTCTCGCACCTGGTTTCTGGGTTGGAGTTCAGTACGATGAACCTTTGGGAAAACATGATGGCATGTACGTTTCTCCCAGCTCCATGATGTTTTCCCTAAAAGTTCTGTGAAACTTTTGAAAAATAATATTTCTTTTAATGATCTATAGCCATGAAAGAGGAAGTATTTTATTTATCATAACCGAAACCAGGAACCGTGCTGGCTAAGGTTGATACAAGGTCGATATCATCTCCACCCAATTAATATGTATTCCATCAACAAAATCTTATGGAGCGACCAACAATATTCTTCTTTTAAACTCTGGGGATTTCCAATTCTTGTTATCTTGAAATGTAGATTATGAATTAAAATCTGGTTAATGTTGGCGACGAATGTTGGGTGGCTATTGTAAAATGTTTGAAGAGCTTGAATCAAGCTTCCATACAATTTTTGCAGGGTGAAAGGAAAGCGTTATTTTGATTGCCCTCCTCTTTGCGGCGGAATGATCAGACCAGATAAAGTGAAGGTTTGTGCACCTATCTATATTCTTGCAAATCCCGGATGCTATTACCATGTCAATGAGAGGCGTGGGACATGTACAAAAAAAATTTTGTGCACGATAGTGGAACTATTACATATGAACCAACTAGTACATGCCTTATAAACTATAAAATTTCTTACTTGTTCTATGGAAAAATAACTGAAACCTCAAATTTCCTGTGTCAAGGGAGGAGATGTTGTATCTGCATTAAAATATTTTCTAGAAAAATAATATGCCTTATTACTTGATGTTGGCAAAGTAACTGCAGTGCTGTTCTTTTCTTTCAATTTTTTCATGTCAGGTTGGCGACTTTCCAGAACGTGATCCTTTTGAGGAAGAGGAAATATAAGTCAAAATGCAACGTATTGGCTTTCTATATTTTTGCTTTTCTATTTCATGCAGAAGGAAAGGTACTGTAAACTATTTTTCTTCGATCCTTTTATAGTTGCATTATACCCAGGGACGAAGCCACAAAAAAAAAAAAAAGAAAAAACGAGGGGCGGTAAATTTAATAGCCATTATTAAATTTGCATATATACGGTTATACACTAAACAAAATTATGTGATTGATACAAATACAATTTCTGGAAAAGAAAAAAGAAAAAAGAAAAAAGAAAAAACACTTTATGCCGAACACAAGCTTAGTCTGCAAGTCCATTGATACAAATACAATTTCACTCATCCCGTTTATTATTATATGAACATTGTCTACGATATTTGTGTTTATTGTAAATGAATAACTTAGTTTGTAAAAGTAAAAAAAAACTCCTTGTTATGCATATCTAATAATATTATTTGACTGATATATATGACTAATTCCTACAAAAAGAAACACACTTTTAATTACTATATGTACAAGCACAACTTTTGTGATGATTGTGTCGACATGAGGTATCGTTTGGTTTGAATATCATGATAAATAATACATAGATAAATAATATCATGTGATAAAAAATAAATAATAAATGATACTTAATATAGTATTATATTTGATTGATAAATTATAGTTTATTTGATTTGATTGATTAAATTTTATGTAAGAATATTAAATGACAATTTTGTTCTTTTAATAATAAATAAAATATAAATACTATTATTTATAAGATGTAATATAGTAATTTAAATTCAATAATTTGATTGATGTAAGATAAATTATTAATGATTTTATGGATAAATAATATGACTAAAAAAACTTAAAATTGGATAAAATAAATTATAGACTAGTATCGTGTATCAAACGGTACCTAAATATACAGCATCTCAAATGTCACGACTCAGTTGCCGAATTATTCACTCACAAGCAGTCTCCTTCACATTACTGCACTAGACCACCAGTAATGTGACGGCTTGAACATTTTAGTGCAGCCTAAGTCAAATAGACGAGAGTCAGAGGAGTTAAAAGCAAAAGGAAGTAGGCAGTAAGAGCAACTTAACCAGTAAAACCGGCGCGGAGAACCGGAAACCGGAAAATTGGTGCTTGCTTCAATTATTGTGGAACAATTAACAAAACCAAGGATTGCCTATAGATGAAGCAGGAAACTGCAAAACGATGAGCAAGAGTTGCAAAGGTGCTATAGATAACATGGAGTGTATGTTAATAAGATGATACTGTTACATTATAAAATTAAAACATAACCTTTGAAAGAAAATTACAGTGGAACTTTATAAGTTGCAAAGAGAGACCAGCTCAGGCCTCTTTATTTCAAAGATGATTACTATCCATGCACTATCATAAAGAGCAAAAACAAATAAAAAGATACACAAATTTCTTTGAGATTCTTCAAATACAAACTGTATTACAAATCACAAATTTTCTTGAATCGAGCTGTTATCAATGGATCAAGTCTATGGCATAAATCCGATCCTTATTCTACTCTGGTTTTCGTTTATTTTTGCAGCCTATAAGTTGGATTCGCTAACAAATGCGTGTTTCTACAAGTGACAGAGCCGAAGTGATCCTCCATGTCCAAATCACTAGCCAACATACCATCGGGAAGCTCCCAATCAAAGCAATGCACCAATTGTGCAATCACAAGACGAACCACGATGAGCCCCAACTGCATCCCCGGGCACCCTCTTCTCCCGGAACCGAATGGCAGCAGCCGGAAATCACGTCCCTTCATGTCCACATTGTTGTCCAAGAACCTGTCCGGGGAAAATTTCTCTGGATTTGGCCAAACTTTGGGATCTCTCCCTATGGCATATGTGTTGACAATTACTCGAGAGTTTTTGGGTATGTGGTATCCGTCGATGACACAATCCTCCATCGACTCGTGGGGGAGAAGCAGGGGAGCGACAGGGTGAATCCTCATCGTTTCCTTTACGACCATCTCCAAGTACCCGAGGCTTTCGAGGTGCGATTCCTCCACCATATGGTCCAATCCTACGACGGTTTCCAGTTCTTTCTGAAGCTTCTTCATGACTTGTGGATGCCTGATGAGTTCCGACATAGCCCATTCGATCACAGTTGCCGAGGTATCCATTCCTGCTACTATCATATCCTGAATATTTCAGACAACAATATTACATAATGGTCGATACATATATGCAGTAAATACCATTCATAAATTATGGTTGATTAATGTAATAAAATATATATACCACAAGAACAGCTTTCACATGACGTCGATCGAACTCGAATCCAGCCTTTCCAGAGGCCATGATACCCATCATCGTATCAACAAAATCAAGAGTTTGCTTCTTCTCCTGCTTCTTTTCAACATGATCATCAATGATCTTCTCCAAGAACACATCGAAAATCTTTCCCAAACGCTTCATCCGACGAGTCAATCCCTGCACATCAAGCAAACCAAGAACCGGAAAATACTCTCCAAGATTCAAAACAGCACCAAGCTCCAATGTCTCTGTCACCACAGCTTTGAACCCATTCTCGTCGAAATCCTTGTCTTCGTATTTTCTCCCAAACACCATCAGGCAAACCATATCAGCCGAAAGGCCGGCGACCCTCTTGCTGACATCCACGGTCTCGTGCTTTTCCGCAGATTCCTTGAGTGAAAGAACAAAAAGCCCGATCTCAGACTTCCTCATGGCCTGGAACTGGCTGATCTTGTGGCCACTCAGAAGCTCCAGAGTGCAAAGCTTGCGCATGTCTCTCCAGTAAGGGCCGTAGCGCCCGAATGTTATGTTCCTCTGCTCGTGGCAAATGTACTTGGAAGCCTCGTGTGGAGGCCTGCTGGCGAAAACGGCGTCGTGGGTCTTGAGGATGAGTTCAGCACCGGCGGGGGATGAGAGAACGTAGGTGGGAACAGAGCCGAATCGGATGTACATGATGGGGCCATGTTTTTGGGATAATCTGTTTAAATCTTGGTGTGGATTCTTGCCTATCAAGTGGAGATGGCCAAGAATTGGAAGGCCGTTTGGAGATGGAGGCTGTTTCTTCTTCTTCTTGAATATTTGGGTGAGAAGCTCCTGAATGACATACAAGAAGAGGATCCCTGTGAGGGCAGTCCAAATCCAGGCCATACCTCCTCGTTTTCGTGTTTTCCTTGCTCTTTCGAGGCCTTGACTATGCCGTTTTATAGAATATAAAACAATAATATATATATATATATATATATATATTTAATGTTATTAAATTAATACACACACTAAAAATATTCAAAAATATCATTACCGGATATTAAACGGCGTTGAAACTAATAACAATAAAAACACATCTTTTCATTTTGATAATAATTAATTTTTTTTAAGTGTTCGTACACATCCTATTTCCACTCAAATTAATGGAAATCCAAAAATTTCTCCGACTGATTCTAATTCTTCACAAGTGATTTTAATGTTTTAGTAAATTTGGAAATATTTTTTGATACTTTTATCTCCAATATTTTTGTCTAATACAAATTTACACCATCAATCTCTATCTTTTCCCAACACTCAAATAAGAGTAATTTTGGTATTTTATTTAAAATCTAAGATCAAGAATTAATCCAAGATCATTCATTTTTTTAACTTCTTCACAACCTATTAATTTCTATAAATACGTAATATTTTACAAATACTCTGTAAGAGAAGTTCGGTAATTTATCATATGTAAAAATAATATAATATAAATAATAATTTTCAACCGAAAATTTAAACGATTTAAAGCTTTTAGAACAGAAGAGAGAACATATAATACTCCTAATTTTATCTTACATTTTTATATTAAAAAAATGAACCATGACACTATCTCATACGAATATTTGTGCTCGGAGTTTCGTAAATTTCATATAGCACTACTACCATAAGCTTGTTTAAGTGTATTTTGCAAACTTCAAACGAAATAATTACGTATGCGAAATAAAATATTAGGAGTCAAATATTATATGAATTATTTCTTAAATGGCTGGCAACTAAATAATATGACACCATAAAGTTCACAGTCCAGTGTCCTTAACTTTCATTAGAGTACTGCTGAATTGACCAAAGTCGATTACCTAAATAGAATAATATAAGTCAGCCGCCGGGGTTGAATGAGACTATATTATTTATAGTCTTATTTCGGCCGGCTGAAATGACCAAAACTGATATTAATATTAGAATTTATAATATAATAGACAAGTACCCGCCATAGTTGAATGCATATCAACAATTAACCCTTTCTTTTCAACATTGTAAAATTTATGATATCTTGAGATGAAATAATCGCAGGATATGGATCATGTGGGAAAATGATAATTTTAATCTTGTAAATTGATCTGTTTTATCATATCAGCCTTGTAATTTGTTAGTGTTTCGTTTCATCCAAATATATAACTTACAATTTTTTTTTTTGGCATGGGTCATTTTTATGGTTAGAAAAGTAGAAACCACTAAACCCATTCGTAATTTATTTATTATTTGACACATACGTTCTCCGGCACGTAGCTTCTGTAGACTGAATAATACTAAAATACATTCATTAAAATAAATCTAAACAAGAACAAATGAGAAAAATAAAATAAAACGAGCTAGACAAAATTTCAAAATGAGAAAACTTGCTTTTTTTTAATGTTTACTTAGATTTTAATGTTTATAATATAAATTTTATTTTTATTATATGAGTCATCTAAGAGAGTATCGGTTCCAAATAGGAATAAGAATTATTTGGTTGATTTACTAGTTTCACAAGAAAAATGAAAAAAAAAAATCCAAGTGAGTGGATGAAACCAAACCGACGAGTGGCTTAGTGCAACAATAATTATTTTATTCATGATAGATACTTTTATATGGAACGAATTATTTGCGTGTATACCTTCAAATAAGGGGCGTAGAAGACTCTCAAAGTAATACGTACCCAAGAGGTTGGGGAGTTGGTATATGTATGTGTGCTATAAATAAATATTGTAAACAAGAGGTAGGCAAATTGGCTTGCTCACCAAAATATATTATTTTTGTCAAAAGTTGTAACTGTTTTTTTCTACAAAATCTTTTCGATTACCATCAACAATCTCAAATTCCAATAATTAAGTGCAAGTCCATATGACACCTATCTTTCTTTATAATAATATTATATATTATACAACAGGATGATCTAGTTAAAACTTACATTTCGTTTTAATATTTGTCCTTGTATGTATCAGTTTTGATATATTTAGATACGTGAGATAGCTTATAGAACGCACTTCTCGATTTTTCCTTAACAAAACTTTACAAAATTTCAATTTTTTTATAAATTCAAAAATCAGAAGTGTTTCTTAAAATCTCTCGCAAACGCTACCCTAAAAAAGTTAATCATTGAATGCATTATTGTTCTATATATACTCATGTAACTCCAAATCCATTAACAAGTATTATGCAAAAAAAAAAAAAAAAAAACACACACACACACACACGCACAAAAATTATAATTAGATCGGATTCACGCTAATTTTATGAGATTGTTTCAGCTAGACCTGACACATGAAAAAATATTAATTTTATTTTAAAAATAAGTCTCATGTGAGACGGTTTTACATATTTTTATCTGTGAGATTGATTGACTCGAGACATATATAAAGTAAAAAATAATACTTTGACATAAAATGTCGTACTTTCTAATTGATCGAGCTAAACCTATACTAAAGAAACAAACTGCGTCGATTCGAAACCTACTCAAGAAATAAAAAATCTGCTAGCAATTTATACACACGTCTCATGACTCTCATCGTTTCCAGTAATTCCTTACTTTAATTCTTAATTACTCTTTTTTAGAATTTAATAATTTAATTTTTTTCTACATAAAATCGATATTTTTTTAATCTATAAGCAGATAAATGTCCATTAAAATCATATTTATGGTGTCGTAGAATAAGGTAGAAGCCAAGGTGTAAATATATAAGTAAATTGTATTCCTTAATAGTAGTCTCCTCATGTCCAATGCTTTCACAAATCCTTATCTGTGATATAGATCGATATGATGCATATATGTACTCATATTAAAAAAATATTTTTAACATAAAAAAATATTTTTTAATCAAACGAGTATATTATATATATTACATACATAATGCAATTCAGCATACTACGTAACTAACAAAAAAATAAAACTTTTACAGTGAAAAAAATGATACTTTAAACCAATGTTTTTAAAATCGGACCGGACCGATTGGTTCGACCGCGAACTAGTCACGGATCCCGTCCGGACCAACTCTAAAAACCGTTTTTTAGGTTAAACCGTTTGGAACCGGTCAAACATGTGTTAAGGGTGAGGCCCATTAAAAAATTCCACATCGAATGTTTGAAGAATGAAGAATGAAGGATCTACTATAAATAGAGCTCTCTTATTTCAGTTATTGTATCTCATTCTTCTCTTTTGTATTGACAGTAGAGAAGAAAATAAAGAGTAGAAAAAAAAAGTTGTTCTTTTTTTCGGTGATCTCTTATGTGAGTTAGAGAAATATTTTCTCGGTAATACTCTAGGCTTGGGTGTGGAGAGATATAGTATTTTGTATACATTTGTAATATTTCTCCGGTAATAAAGATTTGCAGCAACTCCGTGGACGTAGCCTATATTGGGTGAAACACGTAAATCTTTGGTGTTCTTGAAGATTATTTTATTCCGCAATTTCTATTATCGTCATGTTCGCTTCGGTATAATCCACAACAACTAGTATCAAAGTTGTTATGGTGTTCGGGAGCTTTGGAGAAAAGATTTTTTGAAATTTTATTAAGGCAGGAGAAGCAATGACCGGAAATGACGGATCGGGACCTGGAATCAATAAGTTCGACGGTACAGATTTCACGTTCTGACGGTTACAGATTAAAGACTATTTGTACAGCAAGAAGCTACATCAACATCTATCCGGGGAGAAGTCAGAAAAGATGGAGGATGATGAGTGGGAGCTCCTTGACCGACAGGTGTTAGGTGTAATACGATTGACCCTAACAAAGAACGTGGCACACAACGTGACGGAGGCAAAAACCACGGAGGAGATGATGTCCATTTTGTCGGACATGTACGAGAAGCCATCAGCAAATAATAAAGTGTTCCTCATGAAAAAGTTATTCAACTTGAAGATGGAGGAAGGTGCTTCGGTGGCGGCACACATCAATAAATTCAACACGATTGTTTCCCAGCTAACATCGATGGAAATCAAGTTTGATGATGAGATCTGTGCACTTATTCTTTTGGCGTCTTTACCAAATTTTTGGGAGCCGATACGGGCAGCGGTTAGTAATTCTGCTGGCAAAGGAAAATTACAATTCAATGATGTCAGAGATCGAATTCTTGGTGAAGAAGTTCGCAGGATGGATTCGGGAGAAGCGACATCATCGAGATCTGCTCTTAATCTCGAGAATAGAGGCAGAGGCAGGAGCAGCGAAAAAGGTTCTAACCGATGGCGTGACAGATCCAAATCAAGAACTGGAAAAGACAAAAATACTTTTGAAAAGAAATTGAAGTGCTGGAGCTGTGGTGAAACTAGTCATATGAAAAAGGACTGCAAATCACCCAAGAATAATGCAAATGTTGTTACTGAGAATGTACATGATGCCTTAGTACTATCCATGAAAAGCCCGGTTGATTCTTGGGTTATGGATTCGGGAGCTTCGTTACATACCACTAGTGATCGTGAGCTATTCAGTAATTACACTGTTGGTAATTACGGAAAAGTTTTCCTGGCTGATGGAAAACCTTTGGAAATAGCTGGTATGGGTGATGTCAGTTTGAAAATGTCAAACGGATCTATCTGGAAGCTCAACAAAGTGAGGCATGTACCAAAATTGACCTGGAATCTAATTTCAGTGGGACAACTCGATGACGAAGGTCATAAAGTGACCTTTGGTGATGGCTCTTGGAAAGTTAGCAAAAGGGCCATGATTATTGCTCGAGGAACAAAAACTGAAACTCTTTATATGACTTCCAGTTGCAGAGAAATGTTAGCAGCTGTGGATGCTGGAGCCAACTCAAGTCTATGGCATTGTAGACTTGGACATATGAGTGAGAAGGAAATGAAGATGCTGATATCAAAAGGAAAGCTATCGGAGTTAAAAACTGTCGAACACAAATTCTGTGAAAGTTGTGTTCTTGGAAAATAGAAAAGGGTGAGCTTTTCGAAAGGCGGTAGAGAACCAAAAGCGGCAAAGTTTGATTTGATTCATACTGATGTATGGGGACCATCTCCTGTGACATCCTTTGGCGGCTCACGATATTATGTCACATTTATTGATGATTCGAGCAGGAAGGTTTGGGTTTATTTTTTAAAAAATAAATCTGATGTTTACAAAACCTTTAAGAGGTGGAAAGTCATGGTGGAAAATGAGACCAACTTAAAGGTGAAGTTCTTACGGTCTGATAACGGAGGAGAATATGAAGATTTTGAGTTCAAGAAGTATTGTGCACAAAACGGGATCAAGATGGAGAAAACCATTCCTGGTACACCTCAACATAATGGTGTGGTTTTAAAGAATGAACAGAACCCTGAATGAACGTGCCAGGAGCATGAGATTGCACGCAGGACTGCCGAAATCATTCTGGGCTGATGCAGTTAACACTACAGCGTATCTGATCAACAAAGAACCTTCGGTACCACTTGATTGTAGAATACCAGAGGAGGTCTGAAGCGGCAAAGGAGTAAACCTTTCATTCTTGAAAGTGTTTGGTTGTCTCTCATATGTTCACATCGGTTCAGCCAATAGAACGAAACTTGATCCGAAATCAATGAAATGTTTCTTTATTGGTTATGGAGATAATGATTTTGGTTATCGGTTCTGGGATGACCAAAATCGAAAGATCATTCGGAGCAGAGATGTCATTTTCAATGAGCAAGTTTTGTACAAGGACAAGTCAGACATTGCAGCAGGAGATAAATGTCCTGAAGTCCTGAAGTCAAATGAAGTGTCATTGATAGATATTCCTATGAATGAGTCGGAGGATAGTAAGCAGGAAGAAGAAACTGCACAAGAAGTTGATCCACAAACTCCGGTGATTGAACTCAGGAGATCGTCAAGAACAATCAGACCACCTCAGAAATACTCCCCTGCACTTCATTATATTTTGCTGACAGTTAAAGGTGAACCAGAGACCTTTGATGAAGCGATACAAAATGATGATTCAATCAAGTGGAAGTTAGCCATGAAAGACGAGATGGATTCACTGTCATCCAATCAGACTTGAGATTTAACAGAACTTTCGAAAGACAAAAAGACATTACACAACAAGTGGGTGTACCGGATCAAAGAAGAAGTTGACGGTAGCAAGCGGTACAAAGCGAGACTTGTTGTGAAAGGTTTTCAACAGCGAGAAGGCGTTGATTATACCGAGATTTTCTCTCCAGTGGTGAAGTTAACCACTATCAGAACTGTACTTGGACTAGTGGCTAAGGAAGACTTACATCTGGAGCAGTTGGATGTAAAGACGGCGTTTATTCATGGTGACTTGGATGAAGAAATTTATATGAAGTAGCCACAAGGATTTGAAGTACGAGGGAAGGAGAAATGGTATGCAAACTTCAGAAGAGCTTGTACGGTCTCAAACAAGCTCCAAGACAGTGGTACAAGAAGTTTGATGGATTCATGAATAACAACGGTTTCTTGAGGTGTCAGGCGAATCACTATTGTTATATGAAGAAGATTAATGATTCTTATATCATTCTACTGCTATATGTGGATGACATGTTGATAGCAGGATCGTGTCTGGTGGAGATTGATAAACTCAAGAGAGAATTATCAAAAAAATTTGCAATGAAGGATTTGGGTGCTGCAAAGTAAATCCTTGGAATGAGGATCTCAAGAGATCGGGTGAACGGAGTCTTGAAGTTATCTCAGGCAGAGTACGTGAAAAAGGTGCTAAGCAGATTCAACATGGATGAAGCTAAACCAGTTAGTACTCCTTTGGCTAGTCATTTCAAACTAACCAAAGTCCAATCACCATCGACGGAGCAGGAGCATGCTTATATGAATAAGATTCCTTATGCCTCTACTGTCGGAAGCCTCATGTATGCAATGGTATGCACCAGACCAAACATAGCACATGCAGTGGGAGTTGTGAGCAGGTTTATGAGCAATCCGGGAAAACAACACTGGGAAGCAGTGAAGTGGATTCTCAGATACTTGAAAGGTACTGCTGGTTTATCTCTATGCTTCAGGAGGACTAATCAGGACTTACAAGGATATGTCGATGCCGACATGGGTGGTGACTTAGATGCCAGAAAGAGTACTACTGGATATGTGTTCACATTGGGTGGTACGGCAGTAAGTTGGGTGTCCAAGTTGCAAAATATTGTTGCACTTTCGACTACTGAAGCTGAGTACGTTGCAGTCACGGAAGCGAGCAAAGAGATGATTTGGTTGAGATCATTCTTTGAAGAGTTGGGTCAGAAGCTTGAGGATAGCACATTACACTGTGACAGTCAGAGTGCTATTCATTTGGCAAAGAATCCTGTTTATCATGCTAGGACGAAGCATATACAGGTTCGGTACCATTTTATCAGATCAGTTTTGGAAGATGGAATCTTGATGCTTGAGAAGATTTCTAGAAGTAAAAATCCAGCTGATATATTCACAAAGGCGGTGACCACTGACAAACTGAAGTTGTGTTCGACTTCAGTTGGATTGCAATTATAAGCAAGGAGGGATGAGTTGCTGCATTGACTGTGTGAAGCCATGATTGAAATCAAGTCTTCAAGTGGGAGAATTGTTAAGGGTGAGGCCCATTAAAGAATCCCACATCGAATGTTTGAAGAAAGAAGAATGAAGGATCTAATATAAATAGAGCTCCCTTATTTCTGTTATTGTATCATATTCTTCTCTTTTGTATTGGCAGTAGAGAAGAAAAAAAAGATTAGAAAAAAAAGAGTTGTTCTTTTTTTCGATGATCTCTTATGTGAGTTAGAGAAATATTTTATCGGTAATACTCGAGGCTTGGGTGTGGAGAGATATAGTGTTTTGTATACACTTGTAATATTTCTCCGGTAATAAAGATTTGTAGCAGCTCCGTGGGCGTAGCCTATATTGGGTGAACCACGTAAATCTTTGGTGTTCTTGAAGATTATTTTATTCCGCAATTTCTATTATCGTCATGTTCGCTTCTGTATAATCCACAACAACATGGTCAAAAATTGGTCGAACCGGACTTGAACCGGTGAACCGATTAATATCTGGGCAGACCGGTTTACTTGTTTTTCTCAAAACAAATTAGCCAATTCGATAAGCGTGCCAGTGTGGTCGTCGGCAGTTGCAAACCCCACCAATAAAAATGTTACACCTCCACAACACTTGACTGATTTCAAATATTTGAAAATCTTTTGACTTTATCAATTTTTTCCCCTAATTTATGCTATATCTGTCAATGATTTTTTAAAAAAAATTTGACTATTTCCCAAAAAAATTATTTCCTATATTAAAAAATTAATATAAAAAATAAATATAAAAGACACATAGATGCCACTGATAAGTGCATTTTGTATGCATTATTTCATGTTATTTTTATGTCTATTTTGTGTGCATTCATATTATTTTTATGTGTTTTTATGTTTTAGTGCATGTGTGTGTATTTCACTCCTTGGGTTAATTTTGTAGGAAAATGGATTTTTGAAGAGTGAATTACGGAGCAGCCTTGATCGAAAAATCATATTTAATTTTAGATACATTGAAATCCAATCTTCACCGTTCCGATTAAAGTTAAAGATGTTTTGAAGCTGATGTCCAAATTTCAGCTCAATCCGACGGCTAGATCTCGAGATATGAATTTTTGAAAATTGTCGCTCGGTGCAGATTTTTTGTACTGCGCGCGCGAGAATCAAGCTCGCGCGCGCGCGAGTCCGACGTACAACCTTCTGTTTTTATGTGCGGTGCGCGTGCGAGGCCTATGCCACGTGCGCGCGCGTGTTCGGGGGTCATATGTGTTCCGAAAAATTCTTATTTTGAGAGGAAATCAACTGGTAGGCGTTCCGGACCATATATATAGAAGATATAACATATTTTTGAGGGTTTCGGAAGCTTGAGAGCGCAGACAACGCAAGAGGAGGCGGCTACAAGGCTTGGGAGAGAAGATTTCTTCTTTTTTTCTTCTTTTTATTTTTATTTTTGAATTATTATTTTTAATTATTGAGTAGTTTATTTTCAACCAAGACGGCGTGATTGGGCCGAACAAATTTATGTAGAAAACTTGGATGTTTGTTTGGGATTTTTTAGAGTTGATTTTATTTTATTGATTGTCAGATTTATAGTTGTCTTGTGAATAGTCTGATCAACTGTTTTCTTGCATGTTAATCAATTCCAAATCGACAGAAGAGGTTTTGATTTTGATCACTCTGATAATTAACATATTGTAAAACCGACTAGAAATAGAATTCGGTTTCAGTGTGCGGTTTAGGTGTAAACTGAATTTTCACAAATATTTAATGCATTCAAATTTGATTAGAATTACGAAAGATTAGTTCATCAATATTTGAATAGGTTTGATTGTTCTAGAAATAGACCGTTGAACAAATTAGGAGAATTCCCGTGAATTAAGATTAAATCTGAGTCCTGAATCGACTACATGTTACGTGATTTGTTCGGTACCTACGTGTGTCTTGGTTGTCTTTATTTTAATTATTTTTATCTTTAGTTATTTTTATTCGTATTTCTTAAGCAGTTTTTATTTTATATTCTTATTTTATTTAATTCAAAATATTTTCTATTATTTTGTCTAGATTAATTAAAATAATTAAATCTTGAGAATTGACAACAGTCCCTGTGGGATCGATACTTGGACTCTCAGTCCACTTTACTATTACTTGACCTGGTGCGCTTGCCAGTAGATTTTTATCAAACCGATTTAGCCGGTCACCACCTAAACAGGTGCTCATAGATCCCACACATACTAGGGTGCGTGAGATCAAAACTATATATATATATATATATATATAGATCTTTTCTCCTGCCTAACTAACCCTCCCCACCACATTCCCGATTTAATGACATGTCATGCCACGTAATTTTTTTTAAAAAAAAATTAAACCCATATCTCATAACCCCATTCTTCTTTCTTCCCCGTAATTTATTTTCCCTCTTTTTTCTTTTTTTTTCTAGGGCGCCCTAATTTCATAAACCCATTCTGTGCCGCGTCGTCGCCGCCAGCCGCTTCCCACCACATCCCGCCGCAGTTACAAGCTTCGCCGCTGCCGCCGCCAACATCCGCTTCCCACCAGCCCCCGCCGCAGCTACAAGCCTCTCGGCCGCCGCGCTACGTGAGTTTTAGTCTTCCTTGAAACAACTACATCATATTATGTTCCTTAATTTTATCCTTTTTTCTGGGTATCTCGAAGATATCACACCATGGTCTTTGTAATTTTTGTGTTCGAAAGAGAATGGTGTCTGATAATGAATCACTAGACAATTCTATTTTCACTTGATTTTGAATATGATATTTAACTTAATAATTTTCAAGGCTAAGTCTTGAATTTGCTCTATTATCTTGATAATGAGAGTGTTCAGGTTAGTTTATGATTTTCACTTGGTGTAGTCAAGTCTCGGATTTGAAGTAGGGTGACTTGTGATTTATAACAAATAAAATAAAAATATATATATTTAGCATTATATATATATTTTTAACTGCATTGCACAAACTAGATTTTAGAAGTATGCCTTGATAATTTCTTAAAAATAAGTATTATGCACAAATTAAAGTGAACAATGGATCTTGATGATGTTAATTGTTTTTTAATTATTGTAATGGTACAGTGGGTGAATAAGGATGGGTATTGACCTACGTGTAGTGGTTCAACAGGTGGGGCTATCTTGTCATTCCATTATTTAACGAATGTTTCTGATCGTTTGAAAAAATATAGTGAGATTAGGACGATGTGTTCGGTTTCTTCTGCAGGAGGATTGGTGTTCTGTAAATGCGGGAAAAGGGCGGCATTGATGGTTTCTTGGACACCTGATAAACCAGGGCGAAGGTTTCATGACTGCCGGAATTGGAAGGCGATGTCTACCATTTCAATTCATCGGTTTTTCAGGTTTATTTTGAATTTGTTTTTATAGATTTGTTATAATGTGTTCATTTGAATAATTTGTTTGCTATGACACAGTAATGGTTGTAATTATTTTGTGTGGGAAGATCCTCCGATGTGTCCTAGGACAATGACCATAATTCCTGACTTAAAATGGAAGCTGGCTGTGCTCGAAGTTTATAAGAAAGAAACTAAAAAGGAGAATCGAAATTTGAAGTTGATGCTTGCTGGATCAGGGCTAACTTTCATTCTGTTTTGCTTGGGTTATTGGATATTTTCTTAGATATTGTACTGGTGTTTTGTAAGAACTTAAAATCTGAGTGAGAATGTATTAGGTTATTGATTTTATATGAATGACTTCTATGAGTTATAACACTTGTATTGGTGTTTTGTTCATTTGTATATTACATATTGGGTCCATCTTTTCTGGTGGCAAAGACAAGAACAAAAAGAAGTAATATTAATTAATGTATTAAGTAACATCTACTTGCTAGCTGCATAATTTTTTCCATGTACTATCTTTATTTTAAAGCAATTAATGGAAGTTTGGAGAAATGTGTAATGGGGACCTGTGGTGGTTTACTTGCCATTATTCCATATATATTGCACGTGGAAAGAAGGGATGATATGAAATGTCATATCTTAATTTCATTTTTTTGCATATATATCTTTTCCCTTGTGATCTAGTTGGAGCATTCTTGCTTTTTTGCACCTGATCATTTTGTCAGCTATTTGTTCAACTGGATTACTCTTGTTCGAGCTAAATGATGAAATTATAAAATAAATTTTACTTAATAATATCATTAAATTCACTTAGACACTCATTTTATTTTTCAACAATATTTTATTGTTTATATTTTTGGAAATTTTATATAATCATTCTCATTGTATAAAAATTTAATAAAAATTAATTAAGAAATAGGTATTCCACGTTTGTAAAAATTAATTAAGATATAACTATATGGTTGCAAGTCTTGCTTGGTCATACACATGCTTGCATAACTTTGCCCCTCCATCCGAAACTTTCATCCTACTACCTATTTGATCAATATTTTCCCCTCGAGTAACCAAAAATTAAAGACCACGAAACAAAAACGAAAAAATCATAATCCAACAACAGTTAAAATAGATCGATTTATGATGTGTTTCTCGAACCGACGTGTCGTCTTGGAGACACATTGCTGCTATAGCTATCGCTTGGTTGAAACTTTTCTTTGGAAATTCTCCTTGAAGTAGAGGATCAGCGAGTTCTGAGAATCTGTGTGGTTCTTTCAATATTGGTTTAGCCTAGTCACAAAAAAAAAAACAAAAAACTCACTACTCTTGAAATGCCACAAATCGAGCCACAACATAACAGATGTAAATGCCACCTACACAAATACATTCGAATTATTTTACGATTTCTTGCTTGGCCTACGAATATTTACAATGGAGCCAACGTCACGAACGCGCAATGATTTTACAGAACCTTTACCAACGACAATCTCAAGAAATATTATTTAGTTGCAAACAATTTTTATTTTACATCAAAATGCTAACTGCTTTACTGTAAAAAGAATTGATCGAACAGATCTTACCAAGTTCATATACCTCAACTTCAGCTGCAATGTGGGCAGAAACAGAGAATAAGCCATGCATTAGTTAATGAACTCACTTGGATTTTGCTCAACAACAATGGAGTTCAGAAATCACAAAAGGAGTACGAAAAAAGCAAAATATAATTCGTAATTAATAAATAATCAAAAGCACCAAAGTGTACGACTCACTAGTTAAAGAAAAAAAATGAGAGACACTTTATGGATCCACATCTTCTTCGTCTGTGCTCGTATCACTGTTGTATTGATTATCTATAGTTGATCTAGTAAACAATAAATCAAAATTATTGCAAGAATTAATGACATTGATTGGTGTAAATGAAAAAAAAAATATTCTAGACATACTCGTCACGCAAATTCGGACAATTGCGTTTATCATGGGACACACCTCGAAGCCCACAACCATGGCATTGCCAAACTTTTGAGATTGACTTCTCCTTCGCAGATTTCAATCTCTTACCACATCCTTTTGTTCTCACTTCAAAAGGATCCAAAATATCCAGGGGCCCATCAATAGTTCTCTTCCTCTACCTTCCCATGCTCAGATTTCTACTGTTGTTAATTTCCCTAATTTTGTAGTAGAGAGAATCCAATTGTTCCTCCATGAGCTTTGTTCCCTCATCTGTCAAAGATGTCTCATCAATTATTAATGAACTCTTGAAGGATAATCTCGAGTTTCGTGAAATCAAAAGCTTCTCTGGATCATTGCTGATATTTTCTTCACCCATTGTATATGGTGCTCCAACCATTGCATGTTGTGTCCATCGATTGAGTATATATTTATCAGGCAATTGAAACACCTGGTTGAAACGAAAATAGGCTAACATATGCCTACATGGAATTCCCTCAAAATCAAACTTCTTACAACTACATGATATGTAGTTCTTTTCTTTGTCATGTGTGAGCACCTTCGGTTTAGAGGAAGAAGAGCTTTGATAATGCATCACATTGTAGATCACTTTCTCATCTTCTTCTGAGACTTGTTGCACACAATAGCCATGACTCTCACTAATTTCACTTTCAAACTCAACCCATTTTTTTTTTTGTATACACTTTAACCATCTGATGTTCCATTGGCAAATTTCCTTTGATCTTCAGACACTCATTTCTATCAACATGGTCGAAAACTAACTCATTGTGCCTTTGATGTTTGAGTGCTCTATTGAAACGGATTATAAAATCCACCAACTAGTTCTTCTTGGAGACATACCTCTTAAAAAATGAATGAGAACTTTCAGATATTTGACTACTTGACATTCCAGCAGCAAAAACATGATTAAGATATGCTGGCACCCACTTCTTTCTCAAATCATACATCAGTTGTAACCAATCATTTCCCTCCAGTTTAGCACATTTCATGGCCTCTTCCCAAGAACTCACAAATTCATTTGGTGTTGTTGAATTTTCGATGACATGCTTGATGATTTGATAGTGGTCACGAAAAGTCATAGGGTCTAATTTCTCTGAGAACTTGTTCAGTATGTACCACAAACAATATCGATGCATTGTTTGTGGGAAAACTTGTGCAATGGCTTTCGTCATAGCAGGATCCTGGTCAGTAATGATCACGTTTGGTGCACCTGTAGGCATGGCTTCTACAAACTTGTTAAGCATCCAAACAAAAGACTCGGTTTTCTCATCACTTAGAAATCAACAACCAAAAACAATCGTTTGATGATGATGATTAACTCCTACAAGTGGTGCAAAAATCATCTCATATTTGTTGGTGTTATAAGTCGTGTCAAACACAACTACATCACCAAATGCACTGTATGTCCTCCTTGATACAGCATCCGCCCAAAAACACCTATTTAATCTCTTTTCTGAATATGTCTCATATATGAAGAAAAAATCGGAATTCTTCTCTTTTTCGGATGCAAAGAACTCGATTAGTGTTTCTGCATCGATATCTTTTTGTTCATTTTTTAGATCTCTCTCAAAGTTTCTAATATCTGTTTCTGTGCAACCAATATGCTCAGACCCTCCATACTCAATCTCCAATAACCGAATTTGCTGACAAGTTGACACATTGGCTTCTGAAAATTGTTGAGTCAATGCTTTCTTTGCTGCCGAAACAGTGCGATGTGACTGTAGCAAATGCACCTTTGAAGGAGTCGATAGTGGATGATTATGACTCTCCTGAAAAGCACTGACAGCCCAGTTTGTTCCACTTTGTGCCTTCACAATTGAAATTTTTGATCGAAAACCAGTTCTCACTTGACCACGAGCTCTTTCTTTTCTTCGTTTCTCATCACTTGGTTGGTTCTTCTTCTCATCGGTATGCCCTTCTTTAGAGCATACAAATTGTTTCCAAACAACCTCATTTGTAATCTTATATTTTTTGCTAGTGTTGATTCTCGTGCTAAATCCAGCTTCTCGAGCATAATGGTTATAGAACAAAAAAGCCTCATCTACTGAGCCAAATTCCATCCCAATTTTGGGTTTTCTCTCATCTACAACTTCGGGCATGTATATCTGATCATCATCACTGTTTTCTTCCATTCTTTATATAGATATCACTACGTAAAAAAAATCAATATAAAAACGAGAGGTTTCAAAACAGAATTGGTAAAAAAAATGAGCCACTTGCCTTAGAAAATGGATAGGTAAGGTGACTTCAACAACCGTGTTATTTTAGTGGGTTTCAAATAATATCTGTATAAATTTTATGTTTAAAAACATATTGCTATTTGAATGAAACTGAAACTCACATCAAAATGTTTAAAAACATTTAGTTCCTTCATGACTGCTTTTATGAACAAGAACCAAAAAAATAATTTCAAAGTGACACAAGATTCTAGTGGTTTTGAACTTTCAACCCTTGGTGCTGATAACTTGAGGAATAACTTGTAATATACCAAAAAATTAATGATTTTACATTAAAATCTTCGTCAAAATTTTTACACTAAAAAATAAATGATTTAGTGAGATCTATACAAAAGTTTAATTGGTGGGGTCATTAAAACACGACCATTATTTCGGTAACAAACAAGAACTTGTTGTTTAAGTGGAAAAAGCCAAGAACAGTAGCAAGTTTGACTTGCAAACCTTAAATTTAGAATATTTTAAACAAAAATGCCCCCAAATTCTTTCTGATTCTTTATATTCCAATATTATTCGAAACAAGGGACACTCATTTTAATTCCTTCATGACTACATCATCGGCTTGTGACTGAAACTGAAACACGCACCAAGATGAAACCAGGACACTCATTTAATTCCTTCATGACTACATCATCGGCTTGTGAATTATTAAATCTCCAAAACAGAAACATTAATGTTCTAACAAAAACAAGAAAACACAAGGATTTATCTATAAGAAAAAAAAATCAGAACCCTTACCTTTTGACCGAGTAATGACCAGATTTATCAAGACCTTAGATTTACGAAGCAGGATCCAAAATCTGCATTTTCAACTCAATTTTTAAGGCCAAAAAATTAGTAATTAAAAAAAAGAAAAAACAAATGACTACAAAATGAAATCAGGCAAGAATTTTTTTTTAAAACACATCATTAAAAACAAGAAAATGAGAAAAAAACGAGACCTATGAAAGAGAGGCGCGACCAAAGGAATGGGGCGGAGGCTTACGGCGGAGACTGGTGGGAACCGACTTCGAAAGAAAGAGGAAAGATTACAGATTACGGGAAAGAAGTGGCGTTCTGGACAAGTTTTAATTTTTTTTAAAAAAAAAAAATTACGTGGCATGACATGTCATTACATCGGGAATGTGGTGGGGAGGGTTAGTTAGGCAGGAGAAAAGACACATAGATGCCACCTAAACAGGTGCTCATAGATCTTACACATACTAGGGTGCGTGGGATCAAAACTATATATATATATATATATATTATATGATTATTTGGTTTTGAACATAGCTAAAAATATAATTTTTATAATATTTGAGCTTTTTTAACTTATTTTCTAAATATATACATATATATATAATTATATTTGATATTTTGATTATATATGTGTTGGTGCTTAGATTTTAAACTTTGATAAATATATATATTTTAATATATACGAACATATTTAAGGATTTAAAAATTTAAAATACATTAATTACTATATTATATTACTATTTTATATAATATAATTTTATATAATATAACAGTATCCCGATCGGACCGTCCGGTCTAACCGGTTGAACCGGTCGAACCATTTTGTAAGGATTTATCGGTTCGATTATAAAAACACTGCTTTAAACAAAAAAGTTAATAATTTCATAAGTCGAATATTTTTTATTCAAATCACCATATAATACAAAATATTTTTTGATAATATAATTAACAAAAAATGATGCTTTTATAGTGAAAAATAATATTTTAATATAAATAATACTTTTTATGAGATGAGCCAAGTTGGAGTCTCGTCTCAAAAAGTTAACATATCATACGATCTCACAATAGTTTATGTGTAATTAAACAATAATAAAGCTACAAGCATTACCCCCAATGTGTCGACTTGCTACCAGGACCACATTCGATAATTAAGTAGGAAATTGAACTTTTCAAATGCGTCCCATCTTTTAGAAACGTCTGAACTTGCTCACAGTATCCCTTTATAGACAGGTAGATAAATATTGGCAAATCTATGGACTATGGTCATGAGCATCATGGTTTTAAAAAAACCATTGCATAGTTTCAAAAAAAACAAAAACAAAAAAAACGTTGCATATGTTTCTGACAGTTCGCAATTTGCAACGATTTTTATATAACCGTTCCGTCAGAAATGTTTTAATATTTGAAAATTTAATTAAGTTTCCAACGGTTGTTTTATAACCCGCGTTGGAAGTTTTGCTATGTTTTTTTACAAAACAGTAACAAAATTTTTGTTTTTTTTTAGTGAAAACATTTTATAAACTAAAAAAAAAAACACTTTTTATTAAAGTGTTTTATAAATTCATGTCCAAATGAAACCAAATCTTGAAATATGCTGTTTTCTTCCAATATCAAAATCCCCAAATTCATTTTCCAACTAAGCATATATACCAAATCCGGCTAGGCAATATCCAGCATGCAAATTCAATTTTGTACAAAAAAAGGACCGAAATTGGGGGGAAAAAGAAAATGAAGTTACTGAACGAAGACTATGAAGACTGCAAATTGGTTTATAAGTTATAACCAGATTAAAATTGGAAAACCACAAGTTATGGTACCAAAAATGTAAATCTAAAATAAAACAGACTACAGAGTACAGATCCAAAAATGTAAAGAATATTATCCCATGCAAGTAGGCATTATACCACACAATTTATTATTTAGTGATGTAACCTATAAAGAGGAACTGCCAAAATATGATCTTTTCTAGATGTAACCAAACCAAACCAAAGTGTTCACTGTTAGAAGGGTGTATTCCGAATTCTGAAAACCTTGTTTAAACAGCAGCAACAATAACAGCGACAATAATGAACACAATCGAGGCGAGAGAAACTCTCTATCCGCAAGACGAAATTGCCCGTTCCAAGTGCTAAACGTTAGCGGCAATCGTCTCTAAGATACAACGACTTTCGATCGTGATATAGCAGCACAGCAAAAATCACGAACTTCAACGAACGAAAATATGCTTTAACTTTTCTTTGAGAAAGTGAGGGAGAGATTTTGAGAAATCAGAAATCTGAAATGTATGTTATCAGATGTTTCTATATATGTTTTCTGTGTTATAACCACCATATATATAGTCTTATACACAAAAAAACACGTTTGAAGGCGTAAGGATGCAACCCATGACAGAAAAATGCCAGAAACAGTCGTGACTGTTCATTCTGCAGAAGGTGCGCTCGGGCGGGGCGCACGTCACTTTGAACTCACTGTCTTGCATGTGCAAAAAGAATAATCGGATCAGAAGACCACACCACACCACGCCGAGCCGGCCGGCCGGCCGCGCGCGCGTGAGTTGCATCGACTAGCGTCTTGCCCCTTTACAAAACATCCGGTGCCCTAAGGGCCCAATCCCATAGTCCAATGTTGGACTAATTAAGATGAACAACAAATTGGAGTTGTTCCAATGTGGGACTACCACTTTCCCATTTCCCTATAATTTATTTCACCAAAATTTTGAATTTTGTAATACTTTGGACAAGACTTTTACAAACAATTTGGGTTAATCAATTCAAACCCTTTCAAGCCCATTTCAATTGTAATTCATTCAATAATACAATTTCCAACATTCACTCATGTCCAAATCACTTCCAATCGAAACAATGCACCAACTGAGCCAACATCAATCGAACTGCCGTGATCCCCAACTGCATTCCCGGGCAACTTCTCCGACCGGCCGGACCCGAAAGTCGCGTCCTCGAATGTCCACGTCTGTTTCAGATTTCAGATTCGAAAAGCAACAGCAATTTCTGAAACATTAAACTCCATAATAATGGAATATGGATATGACCAGACCCAACTCATTTAGTTTACAGTTATGCGATTTTAATTTTTATTTTTTTTGGCAAATCAATAAATTCAAATATTTGAGTCACTGGATACAACGGCACGAAGCCAAGATGGTACAGTACAATCAATAAATTCAAATACATTAGATTTTGAATAAATTACTATTAGTAGGATTAATAATTGATACAATCAAAAAATATTTTATTGTTTTATTACGCAACATATATATACGATTTAAACATTTAACATAATTTGACTAATATTTTCTTACATAATTACAATAATAATAATTAGGAAAAATATTTTTTTTGGTTCATTAACTTGTCTATTTTGTGGTTTTGGTCCATAATTAACTTTTTAATTTTGGTTTTTGTACACTAACTTTTTAGTAACGGGTATTTTGGTCCAACTGTTGATATGACATCGAAAAATGATGACGTGACATCGAAAAATGGTGACGTGTCTAGTTGCTACGTCAACAATTGACCAAAATTACTGAAAATTAAAAGTTAGTGTACGGTATACCAAACCCAAACTTTGAAAATTTAATGGTCTAAAACAAAAAATGAACAACTTATTGGAAAAAAAAAAAAAAAAACATTTCCCCTAATAATTACCGATCGAATCCTCTTCCCTGCAACTTCCGAAATAAAACCAAAACAAATTATGTAAAGTTGTGTTTGGATCATGCATCTAATATTCATTGATTTGAAATTTCTTGACTTGTTTAAATCGAAAAAATTGAAGGGAATTCCAAATTTACTTCATATACATCAAGTTATATATGCAACTTGAATATTAATCATGGTGTATTTCAAATATATCCGATATGAATAGTGTCATTTGAAATACATCACTCGAATCGTTTTTCAAAGCAAATCTCGCACTCGATCCAGATCAAATCAATTCGATCCAAATGCAAGCTTATTGAAACAAATTTTATTATATATTGCATAAAGCTTTATACGCGAAATATTTGTTTGGTCTATTAACTTGTCCATTTTTTTGTTTTGGTCAATTAACTTTTCAAATTTTGATTTTGAAAATCTAACTTTTAGTTTTTGGATATTTGGTCCAACTGCTGATGAGACACCGAAAAATGCTGACGTGGCCACGGAAAATGATGATGTGACCAAGGACGGAGCCAGGATTGAAAATTACCTGAGGCTGGCTCCGCCCGTGTTAGACAATATATATATATATATATATATATATATATATATATATATGTATGTATAAAAAGTCACTTAAAATCGAACCGAACTTTCGAAAATCAAATTAACATTTTTTCAATAAAACGAACCGATCGAACTTTACTATGAAAACCAAAAAAATCAAACAAAAAAGAATCTATTATTTTGATCAGTAATTAAATTAAACGATCTCGATATTTAGAATTTTTTTTAAAAAAAAATCGAGTTCTACTTCAAAAATTGTAGTTCAAAATTAAATTATATAAATTTAAAATATTTATTAAAAACTATATTTTCAAGTGTAGTTCTATTGTCCAATAAAATTTATTTAGAAAATTTAACAATATTAATTTTTTTAATAAATATTAGGTTTGTTCGGTAAAAAAAAATTATTATGTTAAAATTCAAAACCAAAGCGACCTAACCAATATTTTAAAGATCTAAAACCGAACTTTTGAATAAATTGAACCGATTTTTCCGATGAATTCAACTTGATAGGTTATTTCGATTGAAATTGATATTTTCTGCTCACCCTAGACTGTAATTGAAGTTTGCCCCTGATATGTCGATATATGCTCTTTCGGTTTAAAAATAACTTTTAAATTTTTATTTTTTTCATTTCCTGAAATACCTAATTAGAAAATTTTAATTTTTCCAAAAATTTACAACAAACGGTCATTTTCCAAATATCATAATTATTGAATTTTCAATTATTCTATATAGAAAAATCACAATCCAAAGCTCAATAATAATTGGAAAAGCAATCATTCTCAAATATTTCAATTTTTAACCAATTGATTATTTTTCCTAAATTTCGCAACAATAGTTTTTAAGATAAAAATCCAAACTTGAAAATTCATATGTATCATAAATCAATATTATCGCAACTAAATATTCAAAAAAAAAAATTAAAATTGTCGAATTTATCTCAAATTCGCATAAACCTACGACAATAAATCAACCAAAAAATATAATAGAGTGTTCTATTTTTTTTTATTTATTGCATGGGGCTGAAATTTTTTATTTTAAATTTTAAACAACTAATTTTTTTTTAAAAAAAATGGATGGGGCTGGAGCCCACCCTAGTCCAATGGTGGCTCCGCCCCTGGATGTGACACCAGAAAATGATGGCGTTTCTAGCTCCCACGTCAGCACTTGGATCAAAATCACTGAAAATTAAAAGTGTGTGTACCAAAACAAAACTTTGAAAAGTTAATAGACCAAAATAAAAAAGTAGACAAGTTATTGGACCAAAAAAAACATTTCATCGTTTTATACCACACAATTTAACATTTAGTTATGAACTTATGTAGTCGATAAATAGGAATGGCCCGAAGATGCTCATCTCTAGAGGTAACCAAAACGGTAAAACCAAAGCGTTCCCTCATGTCCAAATCCTAAATGAGCTAAAAAAATTAATTAGACAATAATCCATCGGTGACTATGAAACGAGAACAGAGCTATATTTGGAATATAGCCTTTACACAAAAAAAATGTTAGGTATATATCGGTTAGTTCATGAATGTGAAAAATGGAAAATGTGTTAATTGGGTATCGGTTCCCTTGTTAAAGAAAGAATCGGACTATCGGAGTGAATTCAATTGTCTTTCATTTTACTACAAGCACATGTATTTTTGGGATAGGTGGATTGTGAGGTTCCTGTTACTTTAATCACGTTTAGTAAACATGCAATTAAAAATTTATTAGCTAGCTAAGCTAAAACAACGAAAAAATGGTTTATATAATATACATTTAATATATTAAAAAATATAATTATAAACCAAATATTTAACTATTTATATTGTACTCTTTCATCATTCATATTAATTAAAAATAATATTTTTCATTAATCATCTGACATATTGATGCATGCATGTTACATATGCATCTATAATAAATCATATTTTTGTAATGCATAACCAAGCATACATCTTATTTTTCCTATATATACATAACATTTCTCGAGACTTCCACCCCAGAAATTTCCCAAATAATTAAAACCACGCAATTTCTAGCTTGGTGATCAATTTTATTGCATGCAAGGATTATAAAAACTGCATGATATATGTTTCAGCTTAGCTACATATGTAACCTGTAAACAGGAATGGCACAAAGGTGCTTCTCTCTAGAGGTAACCAAACCAAAATGTTCGCTCATGTCCACATCCCTTGGCGACATACCATTCGGAAGCTTCCAATCGAAGCAATGCACCAATTGAGCTACCATCAATCGAACCGTCGTGAGCCCCAACTGCAACCCGGGGCAACTCCTCCGGCCGGACCCGAAAGGGAGGAGCCGGAAATCGCGTCCCCGGATGTCGACGTCATTTTCAGCAAATCTCTCGGGTGAAAATTTTTCGGGGTCGGACCATACATCTGGATCCCTTCCGATGGACCATGTGTTGACGATGATTCGCGATCTTTTCGGTACGTCGAACCCATCGATCACACAATCCTCCATGGATTCGTGAGGAAGTAGCAAAGGGTTGGGGGGGTGGAGCCTTAGGGTCTCCTTGATAACCATTTCCAAGTACGGGAAGTTGTCGATGTGGGACTCTTCAATCATTTCGTCAAGTCCAACGATTGATTCAAGTTCTTGGTGTAGTTTCTTCATAACTCGTGGATGTCTTACGAGTTCGGTTAATGCCCATTCTACGGCGGTTGCGGAAGTGTCCATTCCTGCTATAAGCAAGTCCTAAAATTCAGAACAGGGGGGACACTAATTAAAACCTTGCCAAAATATATAAATACATTTGTCTCATGTATATGGATCGACTCAACTCATCTCACATATAAATATGAATGTGTGTGGTATATATTAAAAGCTTAATAAAAAAATGTGTACATTAACATTGTTTTATTGTTTGTTTTACGTTCTAATATTACATTTACACACGCAGCTAGCTATTGAAAAGGTTGGGATAATTTACAAGTTTTGGCCACAAATGAGTTCAAATGTTGAAAAAAGAAATGTAGTAAACAACAATCCCAGACGGTCAACAAGTATGAGATCGTGATATACGAGTTTGGGGGTTCAGAATTTATATGTGATAGACTAATTAAATCTAATTAATATGTTGTCTAAAAATATCTACTATGGGACGACTGACAATTAAGTGAAGGAATATATATAAACGTGACCAACTATATGCCAAATCACTTTGATACGACACAATAATCTAACTGGGGGACCAAATTTAGATATTACACGTGATATCAAATATGCCAAAAATAATTATACATAAAAAATTAAAATTCAAGAAAAAATAAGCATAAAAAAAATTTGAGTACCCCTCGCGCAGTTTGGATGAACGATGATAGATTAATTGAGTTTATACTAGCTACTTGAATATAATTTTGATTGGGTAAATCTCTCGTCATATGTAAGGTCTCGTGTATCCATACTCATAAGACAGGTTAGCTTGGTCCATATTTCGGGTGATTAAGGAGAAGGTTTATTGTGATTTTTTTTTTAAATTTGTAACAAGAATATTACAGAGAGAGATCTTTTTTTTTTTATCAAATTGTGTGAGAGGTGAGCATGTTATGCATATTTTATTTCTAATATCTGTATATTATCTAGATTCAATAAAAAAAAAATGAAAACTTGAAATTCTTGGAGAACTCAATAGATGGAACAAATAATGAAACATTATATTTACCAAGAGCACCGCTTTGACATGGCGGCGATCGAACTGAAGCTGAGTCTCCATTTCACGCACCATCGTATCCACAAAATCAAAATCTTCCTTGTTTTCCTTCTTCTTCTCCACATGTTCATCGATGATCTTCTCTAAGAACCCATCAAATATCTTGCTCAAATCTTTCATCTGCCGAGTCAATCCCTGCAAATCAATGGCCCCAAGGTAAGGAAAATAATCCCCCAGATTGAATTTCGCACCCACCTCCAAAGCCTCCGCCACCACAGCTTTGAAACCCTTTTCATCCAACTCCTCCTCCGCATACTTTCTCCCGAATACCATCAAGCAGATCATATCCGCAGAAAGGCCCGAAACCCTCGCGCTGACATCCACGGTTTGGCCCGATTCAGCTGCATGTTTGAGTGAACTCACGAGAAGCCCGACCTCCGCTTTTCTCATGGCCCGGAATCGATTGATCTTCTGGTTACTCAGCAGCTCCAACGTGCACAGCTTACGCATGTTCCTCCAGTACGGGCCATACCGCCCGAACGATAAATTCTTCTGTCCGTAGCCGATATATTGCGACGCTTCGTGGTGAGGCCTGCTTGCGAATACAAGATCGTGTGTTTTAAGGATGAGCTCTGCTCCAGCGGGGGATGAGACGACGATGGTGGGAACGAACCCGAGCCGCAGATACATGATGGGGCCATGTTTACGGGCTAGGAGATGTAAATCTTGGTGGGGATTCTTGCCTAGTAGATGGAAATGGCCGAGAATTGGAAGCCCGATTGGGCCCGGTGGTAGTTTTTTCTTCTTCCCTATGCTTATAATCAGTTGTTGAAGAAGATAGAGAAACACAACCACGGCCACCGCTGTCCAGATCATCCAATCCATTGTACGTAACGTTGCTCCACTCCTCAACTGCTTCGATATAACCAAGATATATATTAATGTGAGGTTGTTGGTTCTAGTCGATGGCGGACCCAGAATGTTTAAATTATCCGGGCTAAAATTTTAAACTCTAGAATTGTTTAATATTTTGAATCGAACAAACCCGGACTACTATCAAATTAATCCAAAATTTTTCAAAATTCATATATATAAAATTTGAAAATTCAGCCCGGATAGCTTTACACTTGGTCCGCCCTTGGTTCTAGTTCAATTATTATATATTATAATATATTGTTGCATACTATATATTATATGATATTATATTATATACACCCAAATATATACATGCATGTGTGTGTGTGTGGAGTCCCCTCTGATCAATGGGATTATGGGATCCAAAGGATATATACGATATGAATTATGATGCACCTCGAGTAAAACTCCAGATATTGTATATATGAATGATGTCACGCAGGCAGCTGTATTACGTAGAGTCCATTGATTGTTAGCAATGTTAAAAAAATTCATGCAAACGAGGAATCTAGCTTGTTGAATTGTAAATTACGTAATATCAACACTCTTTGTAGTTAAAATTGCTATTTTGATATATGTATATTTGTTTCTCTTATCATTATTATTTTTTGTTATTTTGGTGGTCTGATCGAATTTCAGTATTAATATTTACCATCTTTTAATTTTGTCTTTTTCAATAATTTTGGTCATTTTATTAATGTGACAACTTGATGCTCACGTGGCCTTCTTTATAATTAGGGTAGCTGGTTGGGAAAGAAGTTGCACCTGCAGGCTGCTACGTTGAAGCCTGCAGGTTCAATGTATGATGCTGAATTAGTTGGCGTCCCAATTTGAAGGGATGACAATGGGGCGGGTCTGGGGCGAGTTTGGCTAAACCCGAAACCCGCCTCGCCTCCCTTTGGACTCGCCCCGCTCCGCCCCACGAATCCGGCAGGTTCAATCCGGGTTAGATCCGTTGGACTTGTCAAAAATTAAATATTTTAAATTTATTAAATTAAAAAGTTTAAAATTTTTAAGAAAATCATTAAAGTAAATTTCAAATATATATTTATAAGATTTAAGACAAAAAATAACAAGTTAAAATTTATTAACTTGTAATTAATTAATAATTATTAACCAAATAAATATTATAATTATATATGTTTATACTAAAGATATCACAATAAAATAAATTCATTTTAATCAAATAATAGTATACATTCAATTTATAGATAAATTATTATTATTTAGTATAAAAATATAATTATACATTATTAATATTACATATATATTTTATATTATATGTATATTTTAAATATATATACATATAAATATTATGGCGGGGCGGGTCTGGGGCGGGTTTGGCCAAACTCGAGACCCGTCCCGAACCCGCTTTTGGACCCACTTTGGCGGGTTTAGACCCGCCCTGTCGGGGCGGATTTAATGCAGGATCGGGTTTAGATTTGACCCATTGTCATCCCTAACTTCAGCCTTCATTTTATATTATAAAATATATATATTATTTGTTGAACCACCTCTTTAATCATAAAAGCATGGGGCATGGAATCATAAAAGCATGGGGTCCATGCCCCATGCAATTGTTTTTATATTATATAAATATAATTTGTTTTTTTTAATTAATTAGATAAAAAAATTAAAATTTATTTTATTAATTTTTTTTACGTATTTAGCATTATTTAATTAAAATTAATTTTATTTTATTATTAAATTTAAATTTAAATTTAGGTAATAATATTATATAATATGTATAGAATTTATTAGTGGGACCCTCAAAAAAGTTAGTTGTTGGGTTTAGGATTGTAGAGAGAAGTTATAAAAATTTTGTTTTGAGATATGAATGATGTGTTATAGTAGGTCTCACGATAAAATTGAGTTTTTGAGTTCAGGGTTGCGATTACCCTTATAATGTATGCCTGCATCTATTTCAACTATATTATTGCTAGCTAGCTAGCTACCAAGGGCATTTACAACCCTCTTCGGGCCTCTATTATAGAGGAAGGTTGGCACTCTACCATACTCTAAATGCACATGGAGAGTGTTACAGCGTATAGAAGATCTTGGAGACATTTTTGGAGTTAGGATGCAATCAATTATTATTGCTAGCTATGAGAGCCGTTAATTTATGTTAGATTTATCGGGTCCATCTCGCCACATAATTTAAATGAGTTGAATTTCAACCCAATTAAAGGCGGGCTAACCCGTGCGGGCAGTGAAGGGTCAAAGTTGGCCCGCGGGTCTGGATTTTTTTTACTTCTATGGTGATATATTCCTGTATATTTTTAATGAAATTAAGTTGCGAATTTTTTTATTGTATTAATTACTTTTTTTTTGTAAAATTCACACGAGTGAAATCAATAGTTAGAAATTTCATTTATATGTTTCTATTAATATTTATTTATAATTAATTATAATGATTTTTATTTTTATTTATTTTATTTTATTTGTAATGAGACAACAAGCGGGCCGTTCCGCTTAGCCCTCATCCTACCTTGAGTTGAGCTAAGGATCACATCCCGCCCGCCAAATAGTGGGTCGATCCAACCTCAACCCATCAAACAATGGATTTTTGGTAGGCAAACCCGACCCGCCCGTCTGCCATGAGTTTACCTCTACTAGCTAGCTTTTTATATAATTTAAACAAACAAAGTTGACTGAGGACTTGCAAATTAACTGCATGTCCCCACCTTTCATTAATGATGGATTGATATGAGGAAATAAATATTGAACCACGAAATGTTGATTCACTATCCCCCGTTCTTTAATTATTTATTATTATGTATAATAAGCTTAATAACTCGATATTTTTTATATAGAGTTGATCACATGTTATAAGGTTAATCCGCGTATATTTACAATAAAATGTAATAATTTTTCATCGATCAGGCCAAATAAGATATGTCTCATAAATCTGACCCTTAAAACTCATGATCATGACTAGTAGAACTTTTTTGATTTACTTTGGTATTTAACTGAAGTCGTAAATATATAATTACCGAAGTCACATGAAGTAATAAGATACTATTTTACTTCGCGTAATAACCAAAGTTGTAGCCCTGAAATTATCGAAGTTTTTGATCGGTTCATGGAACCAAAACCGATTCAGGATTATGCTGCCGAAGTAAAAACATATATTTTACTTCGGCACAATTTCATTAATTAATGGTCTTTCGTCAATTAATCAAATTGCGGAAGTAAAAGATATGCTAATATTTGGCAATGGCAATAATTGATGAAGTAGAAGAAAGTCTTTTACTTCGGAAATTTCACTAATCGACAAAGCAAAAGAATGTTTTGTACTACGAAAATTTCACTAATTAAAGAAGTAAAAGACATTCGTTTGCTTCGTCGATTATTGAAACTGCCGAAATAATAGAAGACATATGCATACTGCAACATTTACAATATTGACTGATGAAGTAAATGTTCTATTTAACATCACCGGTTATGTATTGTGACGAAGTAATTAATTCAAACGGCTTCATTGCTACAGATTTATGGTGAAATAAATTATTTATTTAATTTCACCATTTAATTTTAGTGAAATAAAAACATATGTTTCACTACATTAAAATTTAGAAACAATTAATAATGCCACAATATAAATATATTTTTGAAAATTAAAATAGGCTAATAAGATTAATAAATTATTCATCCCAAAATTTGTTTCATTGAAGGTTTTTTTTATTTTATATATGACACCTAATTCCATTTATGAAAGCAAAAATTTTGAATTTAATATTATTAATACATTGCATTCCCATTTAAGAATCATTTCATTAATTTACTCTTAGTTAATGTCCAAAAATACATGTAAAAATGGATATTATTTCTCCTTACATATTACTTGTGAGGTACACTAAAAAAATATGGTGTGAGGATCGATTAATTAATAATGTTTAGAGAGGAAGCGAATAAACACTCCCAAAATTTCTTTTGATAATGACCTGATACTGGTACTAGCATCAATGCATACGAATCTCGTACTCAATAACAAAACAGTAGTCTACTAAAATAGTGTGAAAACAGACTACTGAGTTTATTAAAGCTCAAAAGTAAGTAAAAGATTGACACAAATTGATATAGGATGTGGCCCAAATTGATGCAATGGTTACGTGTCTCCGACATGCATGGTGCTAAGCGAGTGTCATATCATCACTTGCATTCAAAATGACTAAAATTATCAAAAGTTGAAAGATATAGGAGTACTAAACAATATGATCTATATTTGTGATCAATTTTATTGCATGCAGCATTATATATACATATATATATAAATATATTGCATGATATTTAGCTACATATGTAGCCTATAAATAGGAATGGCACAAAGGTGTTTCTCTCTTGAGGTAACCAAACCAAAATGCTCGCTCATGTCCAGATCACTTGGAGACATACCATTCGGAAGCTTCCAATCGAAGCAATGCACCAATTGAGCTAGCATCAATCGAACAGACGTGAGCCCCAACTGCAACCCGGGGCAACTCCTCCGGCCGGAGCCGAAAGGGAGAAGCCGGAAATCGCGTCCCCGGATGTCGACGTCATTTTCCGCGAATCTCTCCGGTGAAAATTTTTCGGGGTCGGACCATACATCTGGATCCCTCCCGATGGACCATGTGTTGACGATGATTCGGGATCCTTTAGGTACGTCGAACCCATCGATCACACAATCCTCCATGGATTCGTGAGGGAGTAGCAAAGGGGCGACCGGGTGGAGCCTTAGGGTCTCCTTGATGACCATATCCAAGTATGGGAAGTCGTCTATGTGGGACTCATCAATCATTTCGTCAAGTCCAACGATTGATTCAAGTTCTTCTTGTAGTTTCTTCATAACTCGTGGATGTCTTACGAGTTCAGATAATGCCCATTCTACGGCGGTTGCGGAAGTGTCCATTCCTGCTATAAACATGTCCTAAAATACAGGGGGTGAGGAGGACTCATTAAAACCTTGGCCAAATATATGTATATGGATCGACTCAACTAGTCTCACGAAAAAACAACCCAATAATTAAACTATGCAGAGCTATTGAAAAGGTTGGGATAATTTACAAAATTTGGCCACAAAATATTTCAGGAATGATTTTTTAAACAGTTTCAAATGTCGAAAAAAAAAAATGCATTAAACAACAATCTCAGACGGTCAACAAGTATGAGATAGTGTGGGTGTTCAGATTTTATATGGGATAGAGTAATTACATCTGATATGTTGTCAAAAAAAAAATCTAATATGGGACGACTGACGATTAGGTGTAGGAATATAAACGTGGCAAACCATATGTCAAATCACTTTGATACGAGACAAAATTCCACGAGCTGGGGGACCAAATTTAGACCTTACAAGACATGATATCAAATATGCCATAAATAAATAAATAAATAATGATACATAAAAATTAAAAAGAAGAAAAAGAAGAAAAGATTAAGTATCTACCAAAAATTTTAAGCTACTTGAAGATAATTTTGATGTTGATGAAATTGTGTGAGAGGTGAGCATGTTATGCATAATATTTTATATATTTCTAATATGTCTATTATCTAGATATAATTAAGAAATATTTGCAAACTATAAAAAAAAAATGAAATTATTGGAGAACTTTTTTTTAATAGATGGAACAAATAATGAAACATTTACCAAGAGCACCGCTTTGACATGCCGGCGATCGATCTTAATGTCAGACTCCATGATACCCACCATCGTATCCACAAAATCAAAATCCTCCTTGTTTTCCTTGTTATTCTCCACATGTTCATCGATGATCTTCTCCAAAAACCCATCAAAACTCTTGCTCAAATCTTTCATCTGCCGAGTCAATCCCTGCAAATCAATCGCCCCAAGGTAGGGAAAATAATCCCCCAGGTTGAATTTCGCACCCACCTGCAAAGCCTCCGCAACCACAGCTCTGAAACCCTTTTCATCCAACTCCTTTTCACCATACTTTCTTCCAAATACCATCAAGCATATCATATCCGCAGAGAGGCCCGACACCCTCACGCTGACATCCACAGTTTGGCCCGATTCAGCTGCCTGTTTGACTGAACTCACGAGAAGCCCGATCTCAGCTTTCCTCATGGCCCGGAACTGATTGATCCTACGGCTACTCAGCAGCTCCAAAGTGCACAGCTTACGCATGTTCCGCCAGTAAGGCCCGTACTTCCCGAACGTCAGATTCGTCTGTCCGTAGCCGATATATTGCGACGCTTCGTGGTGAGGCCTGCTTGCGAATACGAGATCGTGCGTCCTGAGGATGAGCTCGGCTCCGGCGGGTGATGAGACGACGATGGTGGGCACGAACCCCAACCGCAGATACATGATGGGGCCATGTTTACGGGCTAGGAGATGTAAATCTTGGTGGGGATTCTTGCCTAGTAGATGGAAATGGCCGAGAATTGGAAGCCCGATCGGGCCTGGTGGTAGTTTTTTCTTCTTCCCAATCCTTATGAGTCGTTGAAGAAGATAGAGTAACCCAATCACGGCCACCGCTGTCCAGATCCAATCCATTGTACACACACGATGTGAGCTTATTCTTGTTCAATTATTGATGCATATATATATTAATATATATATATATACACACACGATGATGAGTAGACAACATAATATATTTATATATTTAATTATATGATATATATTTTTGTAATTTGACATTTTTATTTTTTTTGGAATTCAAAGTTGAGCATATCTAGAATCCAATAAGATGTTCTTGCTTAGATATTTTTATGAATTTTTTTTTGAATTCGATGTTGAGCATAATAAAAGATGAAAAAGATACTTTTGTTTAACATATAAATATAATATAATATGTATGGAGTCCAAAAAATACGACGAAGCACCTCGAGTAAAAGTAAAACTCCACGTACCGTATGAATGACATCACGCAGACAACTGTATTTACCAATTATTAAAAAGATTTGGCATGTGAGAGAGGCAGATACTATATATGCTTGTGCACAACATAATCTTTGGATCAATAGAAGTCTTTACGTAAAATCATGTAGAGTTCATTGATCCAAGTGTTGTTGTTTCCCAGATGTTCGTAATACACCCGATGAAATATCATATATATGATCTGTTAGTACGGCTGGACTCATGAGAGATGAGATGGTGAATTAATTATGGATCAAATAGTTATTTTTTAAATCCTAATTTTTATAAAATAATTGAGTCAAACTTAAAATGATACAAAGATATTGAATTTCGTGCTTTACGTAAAACAGTTTTTAGGCCATTGTCGTCCCAAACTTGAGCTTTGCATGTACCGGCCAACACACTTGGAATTAATGAAAGAAAGATCGAGCCTACTTTGAACAAAGGATATTTTCCTGCCCAATAATACATCAGGGAAATTTCTAGTTTGGTCCATCCTAGTCTTTTAATTTTTTTTTTTTTTTTTATCGTCAATTGTGATTTGCTGATATTATAAGCAGGAAAGCACATATATGCGTCATTTTGTAGTGAGAATTGCAATTTTGATATATATCTATTATCTATTATCTATTTTATTCTATTATATTATACTTATATATATATATATCTATCTTATATATAAATATGCAGCTTTGAATTGTGAAAAAACTCACTTGTCCCTACTGAATACACTATGTTTCTCCGTCTCTCTTACAAAGTGGGTTAGTGTCTCTATTGAATTTAAAGATGTTTCTTTATCATTCTTCTAACTTAGGTTATTGTCTCTATTGAATTTAAAGATGTTTCTCTATCACTCTTCTAACTTAGGTTAGACTCTCGGCCTTCTGCATGCCTACTTTAATGAAGGGTTTTGAATGCTTCTTCTATGCTTTTTTTATAAGTTTCTCCTTAATCTTGCTCTCACTAATTATCATCATGGCTCGTATTTGTAACACCCGATATTTTAAATACGTAAATCCGCATGCATAATTAGGATATTTAATTATTTAAATTTTAGATTTATGAGTTAAATAATTATGTGAATTATTTGTGCATGATTTAATTTATTTTTAAGCATTTAACCCATAATTAGTGATTTTTATGATTTATAGTATTTAATTGTTTTTGATCGCGTAGAAGGGACCGTGGACGGACGAGATGACAACTTTCTATTCAAATTATTTTATGAGTCTTTTTAAAGCCCAAAAATATTATTTTGAGTTTTATTTCCTCAAAAATTTTAGTATTTAATTTTATATAATTTTAGGAGTCCGTTTTTATTCAAAATAAGCCAAAATAATGACTTTTTATTATCTTTAAAATTTTCCTAAATTAATATTTTGGGATTTTTATATTTTTTTAAATTTTGTTATCAGATTTCTTTTCTTAATTAGATTTTTTTAAGTTATATATTTTATATATTAAAATCCTTATTAATATATTTAATTTTCTAAAAACCTATTTTATTAAAAACTTAACCTAATCTACCCCAAACCCATCGACCCTAAGCCCCAGCCGACACCCCACTCTCCTCCATCACTCTCCATCGTTTCCAGCAGCCTCCAACTACTCCATAGCTCGGTTTTTGAAGGTCCAAGTCGGTTGTCGTCGTCCCGTCGTCCCGGAATCGTCCCACACTCAATTTTTCTCTTCGTTTTCGGTGAAAGGCATGATCTTCTTCCATTTTTTCGTACCTGTCAGATATTATGTTGTGTGGATTGTGTATGCATCGAATTTTGTTGTTTTTTTCAGAAAGGGTTCGAATTTTATTGTTGAAGATGCATGGCCCTTGTGTTTTGAATTATCATACTCACGTTTGTCTTCCGTGGTTGCATATGGCTGCTGGTCGAGCATCCAGAGAGTGTGTGGGTGTGGCCTGGACTCGAATGGCTCAAGTGGTTCGAGCCAAACGAGCCCAGTAAAGCCACAAAGGTTGGACTGCCCTCCATGGTGCGCAGATTAGGGTTCTCGGGAGGGGCTTGGTTCGGCTAGGGGCTGGGCTGCATGGGTTAGGTTCAGGGGCCAGGTTCGAACCGCCCAGACGTGGGCTACATCTGGGCTGCGGGGCTCCGGCCAGGGGCGGCCGGAGCAGGGCGACAGCAGCCCTAGAAGGGCTGCTGCTCGCGGCCGAGAGGAGTTGAGGGTAGGGCAGTTCGGGTTTTAGGGTTTGAAGGGTCCGGGTCGGGTGGTTAGGTCCGGGTCGGGTCAGTCAAGTCTTGGGTCAAGTTAGTTGGGTCCGGGTCCGGGTTGAGTTAGTTGGGCTCGGGTATTTTTGTTTTTAAGTTTTAAGTTTAATTAAAGGTTTAATGGGCCTAATTAAATCTTAAAATTTTATTGGGCTCCATTTAATTATTTTGGGTTGATTTCAATTATTTGGGCTTAAATTGATTTAATTAAGTGAGTCCAATAATTTTCATGGGCTTTAGGGCCCGTGAAAGTTATTGGGCCGGTCTTTGGGCTTTTGGGCCCATTGGGCCAGAATTGTGTTATTGGACTTTAATTAATTTTATTTGGGCTTAGAACAATTTTATTGGGCTTAAGTATGTTAATGGGCCAGTCTCAGTGTTAATGGGCCAGTTTTAAGTAAATGGGCTTGAGTGTTTAGGGCCAGCAGTCCAGTACAATCCATGAGAAATTGCATGTGTCCTGATTATATATTTAATTATTTTTATGCATTGAAGTTATTTTAATATGTATATGTTAGTATGAAATTAAATTAAATATATATGAAGGACACACATTTTATTTAAGTACATGCATTCATGAAATAATTTTATGTATGATTAAATGTTTAAGGTTGAGCAATAAGAAAATATTTTATGTTGGAAGTTGAAGTAGTGTGACAATTTGAGATTTGAGGGGGATTCGTCCCCATATGTGAACTATTGAAGGGCAGTTTACTGCCAATTTAAGAGGTGATTCGTCACCGCCACGTACGTTGGTTTCCACGCTGATCAGTATTTGATGTATGATTTAAGGTTACACTACTGATACAACCATACGATGTTAGAAAATAATTTTCTCGACAATATTTATGTATTATGATATTTAAGTTAATTTAAGTTATGATATGTTATGATATTTTTTTTTTAGCATGCTCATTCATGTATATGTTATGTATTAGTAGTAAATTGATTTAAATTATTTTAAACCCTTGTTATATTAGCATGTTGGGCCTCTAGGCTCACTACACTGGTATGGTGCAGGTGAGTACGTAGAGGAGGATGTAGTACCCACCGGAGGCGAGGATGTATGAGCAGACTGGCAGTGATCCCCGTGACCGTGATAGATGTCTGAGTCACGTTGCTTGTTTTTTTTTAATATGTCAGCATGTTACACATTGTAATTATTTTTTAGTGGTTGTGGTTAAGAATATTTTATTTAAATATTTCAAGTGCATGCAAACTCGAATCATTTTATTTATGCAGTATTTTAATCCAATATTAGACTCAGATATTTATTTTATTTAAAGAATGCAATGTTTATTTAAGTTATTTATTTTAGTCATTTATTTAAGTTATTTATTTATTTATTTTAAATCTTTTTATTCTGTGCATGTATGTATGGGCATATATGTGCATATTTTATTTAGTAAGTATATAAAAAAAAAAAATTCCGCATATTTATTTATTAATTATAGAGTTAGGGTCGTTTCAGTATTTTCTTCTGTCGCAACTGCAACTGCTCCCCATGTTATTTTCCGCAGCAATTCCCTTTCAACGGATTGATTCAAATTTTTGCTCGTCGCATGACCAGTGGAGTTGGCCATGGCTATTGTGTTGTCATGCTTATTGTTCGGTTTTCATAGTTTGTTAGTGCATGCATCTGCTTTGTTTTGATGGTACCATCTTAACATTTCTCTTATTATGAATCTCTAATGCCTGATATCTGCAGATCTGCCTTCAAAACATGCAAGATCTCGGGGTCTGTAATGAGATGCGATGTTTCCATGATGTCAGCGTACCCGCCGTTGATTTAACATTTCGGAACTTTCAAGACCTATTTGGAAATGATCAGCAAGAGACAGCTGGAACACAAGTTGGCAACAAAATGGAAGATTGCTACATTTCTAAGGAACATTCAGCAACTGGTAAATTTGATAGTAGCTATCCAAGAACTGAGGTAGGAGTCGGCTTCCCTGAAATTGAATTTTTTTTGAGTTGGATAGTACAGTTTCTTAGTTTGCACTTATGAGATGGGATTGATAGTAATTCAAAAGGCAGCGGTCGAGCACAAGATAAATTATGTCGAGTCCGAAGCTATTCCAGTTCCTGATAAGTTGTTGCAAGATTTAATTACCTAGCTAGCTAGAAATATGTTAATTCCGGATTGCCATGCACATAGGCGAGTTTTGGGGGCAAACGTACGCTTGGTCTTACAGAGTTCTTCCTTTATTTCCTATTGATGGTTTTTTTAATACAGCCTGTGAATCATGAGGCTTTCGAATTCTCCTTCGTAGATGCTGATAAAGATAATTATGCAAATTACCATGAGAAATTGTTGAAGCTTTTGAAACCCGGTGCCATAGTCATGTACGATTGTTGAAGTATGCTTCTATCAGATTGAATGAGTATAGAGAAGAGATCGGATCAAATGGTACTGATCAGATGAGCTCAGTGTTCAGATGTGTTCATGGTCATATCGTATACTGGGATCAGATCGATGTGATGGTCAGACGAGTCTTCGGATGAGTTCATGCAGATAGATTGCTCGAGTATTGTGACTCGGTTAGAAGTCAGATGAAGTGTCCAATAAGCTATACGCTTGCAGGCAGATCGATGCAGATCGAAATACAAGGGCAGATCAAACTGATGAATTAAAACTTATCGGGCTGGACCATGTTGACTATATAATTGGGTCATAAGTTACTGTTGACCTAAATCCCAAGATGAAAGTCTGTCTAATTCTCTATATAAGCAGATGGAAGCTGGCCGAAACGAAGAGAACAAAAAAAAAATCAAATTCTTCAGAATATATTGAGAGAAGAAAAGAGAGATTTCGGAGGAGAGAAACAAGATAAGATTGTGACGGGAAGAATTCAAGTATCAAAAGCTTGAATTGAGTCTGTATCTAGCTTGAGAGTTTTTTTTTTCGTTGTCCATCTCTGTAATAAGCTCTGTTCTTGAGCTTGGTTGTTATGTTGGTGATTAATAAAAGTGTGTGTGTTGCTCTCCCGTGGACGTAGGCAAATCTTTGCCGAACCACGTAAATACTTGCGTCGTTTAATCGCTTTCGCGTGAGTTGGTTGATTGATCTGTGTGCGTTGGTTTATCTGCTTTCTGGGATTATTGTTCTTATCTGTGTGTTTCGTTTGCCTGGTGAATTCTCGATCTTCAAATTTCGGATTGATTCCTAACAAGTGGCGCCGTCTGTGGGAAACCAAGCAAAGATGGTGGGATCAATGAAGTCTGATATTGATAAGTTTACGGGCAAAAACGATTTCTCACTCTGGAGGATTAAGATGTGTGCAATCCTGATACAACAAGGATTGGTGGAGGCTCTTAAGAAGAAGGAGGAGATGTCCGATGAGATAAAGAACAAGGATGAATTGCTCGAAAAAGCACACAGTGCAATTATTCTCTGTTTGGGAGATAGACCTCTTTGGGAGGTGGCCAGAGAAGAATCTGCAGCGACGGTGTGGCTCAAACTCGAAAATTTATACATGACGAAATCTCTGGCTAATCGTCTGTACATGAAATAGAGATTGTATTCCTTTGTGATTAAGGATGAGAAAAACTTGAAGACCAGATCGAAGAATTCACCAAGACATTGGATGACTTGGATAATATTGAAGTAAAGCTTGAGGATGAAGATCGAGCTTTGATACTTCTGAATTCTCTTCCTAATGCATATGAAAATTTCAGGGATGCTTTGCTATATGGAATAGAACAGACGATAACATTGGAAGAAGTTATGTCTGCTATTCAATCCAAGGAACTTCAGAGAAAATCGAACACAAACACTGAATCACATGGAGAAGGTCTTACGGCGAGGGGCAGAAGTGATAAGAGGACATCCAGTGGGAAATACAGGCCAAAGTCCAGATCGAAGAGTCAAGGAAGATACCAGAACAGAAACTTGGGTAATATGAAGTGTTATGCCTGTCAGAAGGTTGGACATCTGCGAAGAGATTGTCCTGAAAGAAAAGGGAAGCAACAGGAAAAATCCAAGGATGATGGTACTATGGCCATAGCTACAGATGGATATGACTCAGCAGAAGTATTGTAGGTTTCTAAAGGTGATCAAAATCACGAGTGGATACTGGATTCAGGATGCTCCTTTCACATGTGTCCTATAAGATCTTGGTTTGAAAAATTGGAGGAATCAGATCAGGGCATGGTACTGTTGGGGAATAATCAATCATGCAGGATAAAGGGCTCTGGAAATATCAGAATAAGGATGCATGATAGGATCGACAGAGTACTCACCAAGGTGAGGTATGTGCCCGAGTTGAAGAGAAACTTGATATCATTGGGAACGCTTGATGCTCAGGGATATTCATTCAAATCAGGAGCAGACAGTATCTCAGTGTCAAAAGGATCTCTTGTTGTGATGAAGGCTGTCAAAAGGAACCTCCTGTATATACTACAAGGTGATACGATTATTGGAAGTACAGCAAGTATTCAGGAACAGCAAGACAGGACCAAGCTATGGCATCTGAGGCTTGGACATGTAAGTGAGAAGGGATTACATGAGCTGTCTAAACAGGGTCTGTTAGGTGGAGATAAGATCGAATCACTTGAGCTGTGTGATAGTTGTGCTCTTGGGAAATCTAAAAGAGTATCGTTTGGTCAAGGAAGTCACACAACTGAGCAACCATTGGCCTACATTCATTCAGATCTATGGGGTCCTTCTCGGACAGAAACTCATGGTGGAGGCAGATACTTCATGTCTTTGATAGATGATTACTCAAGGAGAGTATGGATATTCATATTAAAGACTAAGGATGAAGCTTATGACAAGTTCAGAGAATGGCTGCTGGCAGTTGAGAACAAAAGTGATCGAAGAGTAAAGCACCTGAGAACAGATAATGGGCTGGAATACTTATCAGATAAGTTTGTCAAGCTATGCAAGGAGAAAGGCATTACCAGACACAGAACAGTGGCAGGAACGCCACAGCAAAATGGTCTGGCAGAGAAAATGAACAGAACTCTTCTGGAAAGGGTCAGATGTATTTTGATCAATGCTTCTCTTCCTAAGTCCTTCTGGGGAGAAGCATTATCTACTGCGTGCTATTTGGTCAATAGGTGTCCATCCAGTGCGATTGGTTTCAAGACACCAATGGAAAAGTGGAGTGGAACACCTGCAGACTACTCAAACTTGAGGGTATTTGGATGTCTAGCATATGCTCATCTGAAACAGGACAAGTTGGAAGCAAGGGCAGTCAGATGTATATTCATTGGGTATCCAGATGGTGTGAAGGGTTATAAGGTTTGGAACCTGGAGTCAAGAGGTCCAAAGTGCTTCAACACCAGGGATGTGAAGTTTGATGAATCCAAACTGGGATATAAAATGAATACAGATGGAAAGGACAGTCAGATCAGTGTGAATGATAAACTATCGATTGAGGTGGAGTCTTCTGTGCCGGATAAAGAGGCAGATGAGATGCAAGATGATGATATGACAGCGAGTGATCCAAAAGAGGACTTAAGAACTTATAATCTTGCAAGGGACAGAACCAGAAGGGAGATCAGAGCTCCTAAGAGGTTTGGTGAAGCTGATCTGGCTTGGTATGCACTGACAGTAGCTGAGGAGGTAGAGTATTCAGAGCCAAATACTTATGATGAAGCTATGGTGAGTAAACAGAAAAACAAGTGGATTGAAGCTATGAATGAAGAGATGAACTCACTTGAGAAGAATCAAACCTGGAAGCTAGTAGACAGACCGAAGCATCAAAAGACATTGGGATGCAATTGGATCTATAAACAGAAAGAAGGAACTCCTGGTACAGATCAGATCAAGTATAAAGCAAGATTGGTTGCAAAGAGTTTTGGTCAAGTAGAAGGGATAGATTTTAATGAGGTCTATTCTCCAGTGGCAAACATTGTTCCATCCAGATTATGTTAGCATTGGTGAACCAGCTCAACTTGGAGCTTGAGCAGATGAATGTGAAAACTGCGTTTCTACACGGTGACCTGGAAGAAACCATTTATATGGAACAACCAAAGGGCTTCATACATCAGAAAACCCAAAACAAAGTCTGTTTACTGAGAAAATCATTGTATGGGCTAAAGCAGAGTCCTAGGCAGTGGAACAAGAGGTTTGATGAGTTCATGATTGATATTGGTTTTGTGAGAAGCCAATATGACATATGTGTCTATCTGAAGAAGGATGATGGGCAGGTTATCTTGTACCTACTAATTTACGTTGATGATATCTTGATCGCAAGTAAAAGTAGGACAGAGATATCATCCTTGAAACAACGGCTCAACACAGAGTTTGAGATGAAAGATCTGGGTGAAGCGAAGAGAATTCTGTGCATGGACATAGTGAGAAACAGAAAAAGACAGGAGATTCATCTGAGTCAGAAGAACTATTTGAAGAAGGTTGTTCTGCGGTATAATATGAATCATGCAAAATCTGTCTTGACCCCTCTGGGACATCATTTGAAGCTATCTGAGAATCATTCACCTGAAAGTGAGGAAGACAAGATGAAGATGGCTGGTATTCCATATGCTAGTGGAGTGGGGAGTCTCATATATGGAATGGTGTGTAGTAGGCCTGATCTGGCATACGCAATCAGTGTAGTGTCAAGATTTATGGCTAATCCGGGAACATATCATTGGGAAGCTTTGAAGTGGATTCTCCGATATCTTATAAACACAATTGGGCTGGGATTGAAGTTTGAGAAACAGTAAGATGGGATTGATCCGGTAGTTGGATATGTGGATTCAAATTTTGCTAGGAACTTAGACACGAGAAAGTCGTTTACTGGTTATGTGTTCACCTTTTATGGCACAGCGATCACCTGGAAGTCTAATTTACAGTCAGTGGTTGCTCTTTCTACCACTGAGGCAGAATTCATAGCTGTGACTGAGGCCATAAAGGAAGGATTGTGGTTAAAAGGGATGATAGCGGAGTTGGGTGTAAACAAGATCAAGTTGTAGTACACTGTGACAATCAAAGTGCAATACACTTGACGAAACACCAAGTCTATCATGAACGATCGAAACACATAGACGTGAAAATGCATTTCGTGAGAGATGTAATTGAAAAAGGAGATGTGATCCTTGTGAAGATAGCATCAGAAGAAAACCCTGCAGATGCTATGACTAAGTCACTGCCGTATGCTAAGTTCAAAAAATGTTTGGACTTAGTTAATGCGGTGATTGGAAATTAGCCAAGGCGGCTAGGATGGAGAGCAGCATTCCTTTTGAAAGAATCAAGGTGGAGATTGTTGAAGTATGCTTCTATCAGATTGAATGGGTATAGAGAAGAGATCGGATCGAATGGTACAGATCAGATGAGCTCAGTGTTCAGATGAGTTCATGGCCAGATCGTATACTGGGATCAGATCGATGTGATGGTCAGACAAGTCTTCGGATGAGTTCATGCAAATAGATTGCTCGAGTATTGTGACTTGGTTAGAAGTCAGATGAAGTGTCCAAGAAGCTATACGCTTGCAGGCAGATCGATACAGATCGAAATACAAGGGCAGATCAAACTGATGAATGAAGACTTATCGGGTTGGACCATGTTGACTTTATAATTGGGTCATAAGTTACTGTTGACCTAAAGCCCAAGATGAAAGTCAGTCTAATTCTCTATATAAGCAGATGGAAGCTGGCCGAAACGAAGAGAACAAAAAAAAAAATCAAATTCTTCAGAATATATTGAGAGAAGAAAAGAGAGATTTCGAAGGAGAGAAACAAGCGAAGATTGTGACGGGAAGAATTCAAGTATCAAAAGCTTGAATTGAGTCTGTATCTAGCTTGAGAGTTTTTTTTTCTTTGTCCATCTCTGTAATAAGCTCTGTTCTTGAGCTTGGTTGTTCTGTTGGTGATTAATAAAAGTGTGTGTGTTGCTCTCTCGTGGACGTAGACAAATCTTTGCCGAACCACGTAAATACTTGCGTCGTTTAATCGCTTTCGCGTGAGTTGGTTGATTGATCTGTGTGCGTTAGTTTTATCTGCTTTCTGGGATTATTGTTCTTATCTGTGTGTTTCGTTTGCCTGGTGAATTCTCGATCTTCAAATTTCGAATTAATTCCTAACAACGATAACACGCTTTGGGGTGGATCGGTGGCTTCGGTTACGGGGGTTGCTATCTGCCGTTGTCTCTAAATCGTTCCCGCGCATCGACGTTTCGTATGGATAGTTTTGTATGCTGAAGGACAAATAAAATGAGGTATCAAAGTGTTGGTACCGGTTCATTAATTTGTGTTTTGGAGATTGGATGATTGTTTTGTTTGCAAGCTGTCAAAATTAAATGTTGGTGGCGTTTTCTACTTCTATGGTTGGCCAGACGAGCCTTTTGTTTAGTAATTAATTATTAATAATAAACAAAATGAAGTTATGATATGAACTCAAAAGACGGACATTTTCACGGATTATCGTCCTGTAATTTGGTCTATTTAATTTGGTTAATTTTAGTTTTTCAACTTTTTAAATCATATAAATATAATATATAATTTCTTTAAAAAAATATCATATATAATTTTCTTTTCCAAATAAGTAAAAATTTGGTTCTCCCACGATAGAAGTTTTTAAATGTTTTATCCATTCTCACATCTCCACGAGGCAACAGACAAATCATATATCCGAACACCATGTCATTTACCAATATCATTTCACCCAAAAATAAAATAATAATAATAATAATAATAATAATAATAATAATAATAATAATAATAATAATAATAATAATAATAATAATAATAATAATAATAATAATAATAAATTAAGGTTTCAATTGGATTTGCAATTGAGAGATTTCGATCGGTTTTATTATATATAATGAGACAATAAATTAAATCTCAAATTCTCACTTTATATTTTTACATATTAATAATACAAATTAGAATTATTTCAAATGACACAATTATTTGATGAATATGAAATTTATCTTATTTAACATAAAATATATTATATAAGCATGTACAAAGTAGATTTGAAATTCATGAACTTACTTCTCTAAACAACAAAAATATATCTGAATATATATTTGAAATCTATCGACCAAAACGTGATCTAAAAGTAATGAAAATACCAACTTATTTTTTTTAGTAAGACCAAACCTTGATTATTAATCTTTCTCTACATATAGAAAAGACTAAAACTCATATGAGACGGTCTCAAAGTCATTTTTTTAGACGGATCTTTTATATGAGTTATCCATTAAAAAATATTATATTTTGTGCCAAAAGTATTACTTATTATTATAAATATGGATAGGGTTGACCCGTCTCACGGATGAGACCGTGACCATCTCACAGGAGTGTTACTCATAAAAAAAATCTGTCATTTAGACACTATATTTAGTTTTACCAAAATCGTCCTTATATTATATAGATATTAGACTTTTATTTTTAATTTTGAAATTTTAAATTACAGTTTAGTATATCGATAATTTTTACAACTATGATATTACTCTTCTTTGAATATAAATCAAATTAATTAAAAATTATTATATAAACACGCAACGCGTACATCAATACACATAGACAAGCAAGTACATAACTTATATCTTATTCCGAGGGAGCATCGTACCACCATCGGTTTTATCGAAATGCAATATTTATCTTCATTCTTGCCATCTTTTCCTCTCTCCGATGTACTAATAGAAATTATGTGCTTAAATTTTTTTTCCATTAATATTTTTTATTGTTTGAATTTATAAAATATTATTCTAATAAAACAAAATTATGGAAGCGTATAAAAAACATGTAAGACGTGTAGGAAAACATATATAAAAACATATGAAAGAGTTGTAGAAAAAGTAGGAGAGACGTATGAAAACGTGTAAAAGACATCTCGTGATAAGGGTTAGAGACCCTTTATTTATAGAAAGAGAGTCTCAGTCCATATAAAATTTTAATGTATAAGTCAACTAGATCTATGCATATCCATGCAGTATTTTGATATATCTCTAAAATATAAATAAAGATATGATAGGATTTTTATCATATCATCATACTTGTTACCCAAACCGACAACTAATCGCTTGATAAATATGTAATTAACTTAATTAAAATATTAACTTATAAATAGCTGAAGATAATAAAAAATTTAAGAATTAAATTAATTACATGCAATGCATGAAGCATGATTACTCTGCTAAAAAGGGATCAAATAGAACTCATGCTTAAATTATAGGCATCCCCGGTATGAGCACGTTACTTCGAAATCCAATGGGTGCCACAGATACTAACTGTGATCTTAGACTAAAACTGTCATGGGTAAAGTTGCATGCGCTGCTCTATGTACCCATTTGATGTCATATGGTTACAAGAAACAAGAGTTGAGCGACCCTACTCAACTGGCTATTTAAAGGGTTATAATGCTCAACATGATACACACATGTTCACATATAACATTACAGGATAAACATGCATCATATGACAGATAATAATGCAACAAATAACAATGCAACAAAAAAATATGCATGCTCAGCTTGATATCTCAGTCAGTACTTATTTACATTTAAACAACTTGTTTAGGAACACAGGGTTTAAAGTCGTAGCCTAAAGATAATTGTATTCTTATCCAATAGCTACTCCCAAATTCACAATTAAGAAAGGGATTTGAGACTATAAACTTCATCTATCGTTAGTCCGCATAAGTCGATAATGCCGCAACTTGAGAACAGTTTCGCTTGACCTCGGTAGCACCTTGTTCCTTGCTGATTCTCGATAATATGAATAAAAACACTTAAATATAGATTGAATGACTCAAGAACCTCTGAATGTACACTTAAAAATGAAAATCTTGCATCTCTTTGAACTTATGTGTTTAAATAAAAAATTTTTGCAACCAATATTTTTTGTGGTTTACATTTATAAATTACTTGAATGAAATACGACAACAAATCATTTTGATATGTTTTTTTTTCAGAGTTTCTAATTTTTAAAATCTGTAATTCCTTTGCTTATGACGTTGACTAGAAGTTGTATGTTTAAATAAAATTTTTTAAACCAACATTTTTTTTTACATTTATAAATGACTTCAAAAAAACATGTTAAAAATCATTGTGACATGTATTTTTTTAAGTTCATAATTTTATAATATCTTTTATGTTTAAATAAAACTTATATTTTTTAAGAGTTTCTAATGTTCTAATATTTTTATTCTACATGTGGCCATCAGTCGAAAAATTATATATTTAAATTATATATTCCATTAAAATATCAACCATATCATGTGGTTTGATTTTCGATATTTTGTTTTTATTTACAAATAAAAATAATAATTTTGACATACAAATTAAAAATTTTCATGTGTGACTTAAATAAAAAATATCTCTCATAAAATTAACTTGTGACATCGTCTTACAAGAGTTGTTCTTTTAATTTTTTTTTCGAGTTCTAATTACTTCAACGTATGTTTCTCACGTTTGGGATCCACTACTAATCACTTGATAAACATGTAATTAACTTAATTAAAATATTATCATATAATGATATAAATAGCTGAATATAACGTATATCTTTAGAATTGATTGTACAACCCCATCGAACTACAATAAAAAATAGAAATACCCTTAAATTAAAACCAATGGTGCCTTATGCTCTTAGTTCTTGGTAATTGACTGAACATTTATTCACCTCCTGAACAACTTGTAAGTTGCACCATCGAATGCGGCGTCCATAATAGAAGGACATGAGTGAAAGTGCCAAGTACGCCATATATGAGTACACAGGTTTATATGCAATGCATAAAACATGACTACTTTGGTAAATCGAGATTAAAAAATTAGAACTCGTGCTTAGAGTGCAGGAACCCCAGTATGAGCTCGATGTTCCGAAAATCCATTGGATGCCCCCAAATACTGACCGTGATCTTGGACATACACTATCCTGGATAACCGCACACACTGTTTTATGGATCCAGTGGGTGTCACACAGTTACAAGAAATAAGAGCTGAGCAACCCAACTCAACAGACTATCTCAAGGGATATCATACTCAATGTGATTAGCATATGTTCATACATACATTACAAGATACTCTTGCCTCATATGACATATAATACTGCAACATATAAAAATACACTCAGCTGGATATCTCAGTCAATATTTATGCATCTCTAAAAAATGATTTACTATCACAGAGTCTATAAAGTCTCAGCCTAAATATCATAAGTGAACATCATATCACTATGTTTTTTTTTTTAAAATCTAAAAGTCTCTATTAATTCAATAGATACTCCCAATAACTATTAAGTATTTGGGATCATCTTTCATTTGTCGTTAGTCCGTAGAAGCCGAGAGTCTCGCAACTGAGCACATTCTTTTTACGACCTCAGTAGCACACCGCTAGCTCCTTGCTAGCCCTCGATAATATGACTAGAAACACTCAAATATAGACAGAATAACTCAAAAAACTCTGTTACACTTAGGCATGAGAATTTCACGTCTATTTTAACTTATGTGTTTAAATTAAATTTTTTTCAACCAACATTTTGTTGTGATTTTTATTTATAAATTACATAAATAAAATATAATAAAATATCATTTGATATGATTTTTTAGAGTTTATAATTTTAAATTTCTAATCACTTTTTTCAACCAATGTTTTCTTCTAATTTACATTTATAAATTACTTTAATAAAACATGATAAAAGATCATTATGATGAGAATATGACAAAAGAAAATGATACGATAAAAATAGATATTTGAAAGAATTTAGTAGTTCAAATCTTAAAAAAAAACACATGTTTTGTCCAAATTGATTAATATAAGTAAAAATTTAATACTATTGTTGTAATATTTTGTTGAGTTAATTAATTTTAGCATAAGTCTCTTGTGAGATGGTCTCACGGATCTTTATCCTTGAAACCAATCAATCTTGCTTATATATATTTACAAATAAAATAATAATTTTGACATAAAAATTAATAATTTTTCATGGGTGTCTTAAATAAGAAATCGATCTCACAAAATTAACTCGTGAGATCGTCATAATAAAATTTTTAATTGTTAATTTTGTTTCGAATTTTAATTACTCCATCGTATGTTCCCCACGTGCAACGCACGTGCACATTTTCTAGTACTTATATAAATATACAAGTTTGAATTATAAATTACCTTCAATACCCTCATTATTTAATTAATTATTTGGTTTTAATTGTCAATTATAATTTTGTCCTCATTATTTCGTTTAATAATTAATATTTTTGTCATTTTCAAGGTTTTTAAGGTCTTGCATTTATTTTATACATTAGTTAATTTATTTATTCAATGTAGATTAATTTTTAATATTTAATTCATATCATTTTTTGTGTCCATTTATTTATCCAAGGTAAATTAATTGTTAATATTTAATTCATGTCCTAAATCTATATTTTGACATTTTTGATAATGAATTTACAATTTTGTCCTCATTATTTCATTTAATAATTAATATTTTTGTTATTTTCAAGGGTTTTTAAGTTTTTTCATGTCATTTTATAGATTAGTCAATTTATTTATTCAAGTTAGATTAATTGTTAATATTTAATTCATATAATATTGTGTGTTCATTATTTATTGAAGGTATTAAGAAAATATTTGGAAAAATAAATTTTTCATTTTGCCCTTATTTAGTGAAATTTTAATAAAATAAAATAATTATATGTTTTATAAATTTAATATGGATAAATTGGTAAAAGAGTAGTACAAATGATATTTAAAATGAAAACTCTACTATATAATTGAGAAAGTTAAATAAAATAAAATAAATGTAGTTTAAATAAGCGAGATATAGAGAGTATGATTATAACTAAGTTTCATGTTGATGTTTGTACTATAGTATAATAGTTGGCTAATATAATCAATTAATTTAATACTTATGAAATCGTAAAAATTTACGTGACAAAAAATAGAAAAAAACACTACACTCAAATCGATTTTTATTTCAGACAAATTTTTCTTATATTTAAGTTACTTAAATCCTTGAAATATTGAGTACAAAAAATTTTAACTTGTTTAAAGTATTATTGTTCATCCTTTTAAAAAAAAATTCTTCACATTTTTTTATCTGCTCATATTTTTTTCAAATAATATATTTAACATACTATTCTTAGAAATTATAAATTAATTATTACACTCCATATATAAATATTTTTTATGACATGTATAACAAATTTAAAACAACTCGATTTGATTAATATTGAAAACATTAAGCACAGAACATATTAAAGTTTGAAAAATTGCTTTTTTGTCATGTATGTTTGTCACTTTGCGATTTCAGTCTTTTATATTTTCAAATTTCAGTTTTGGTTTGCTATCTTTATTTTTTTGGCAATTTAGTCTTTTTTCTGACGTGGTGCTGACGTGTCACCAATTCATTTAATTGAAACATGTGTTTGTACTGTTGTACAATTTAAAAAATTTAAGTTGCGCTGTTATAACTATAGCTTTTAATAACAGACATCATTTGATCCTATAGTTTGTAACAAATATATATATATATATATATATATATATATATATATATATATATTTCGCTTTTCAATAAATATATAATATATGTTATTTCTTTAAAGTTGTGAGTTAAAAAATAAATTAAACTCAAAATATAAACATATAATATCAATACAAAAAAAGGGTAATCAAGAACCGAAAAATATCACAAAAAAAAATTAAAAACATAATATTCCCGCTTCACCTGCTAATTGGATATTGAATCACAGTGACTAAAGTTTAAATTTGCCAATAAAAAGTATAACACGTGATTTTAATAAATATAAACATTTGAAATTTGTTAACTTCAGTGTCAATAAATAAAATTATAATTACGTGCAATGCACGTATATTTTTCTAGTGTGTGTATATATATATATGTATATATATATATATATAATTTCTTTCAAGTGCCCACTTATCATGCCCACTACCATGTCCACCAATGATGTGACACTATTCTATTGGATGTGATGCCCACCAATGATGTGGCACTATTCTATTGGATGTGATAAAGATGTGGTTCAATAGAATAGTGTCACATCATTGATGGGCATGGTAGTGGGCATGATAGGTGGGTACTTGAAAGAAACTATATATATATATATATATATTTGTCTCTCTTTTTTTTGTTGATATTTTGATCATTTGTTTATCGAATTTAAGTATCAATCTACCTTCTTTTTTATTTTATTTTTCATTATTTTGGTTATTTTTACAAAGAGACGACTTGATGCTAGTGGCCTTTACGTACCATAGGGTTATGTCAACAAACCAAATAAAAAATAACACAAAATTAAAAAGATACAAGATTAAAAATTAATTTTAGCCAAACATATTACAAATATATAGGAAGGAATTAATGGCAGTTCTATTGATCCACAACTCTTTACTCGTTATCAAATAAATCGCAGATGATTCACGAGTCTTTATTTTTGTTATTAAATAAATCGTCTTCCAAGACGCTAAAGTCATGGACACGATTGAAGTCCTCCATATATTTGATTATTTAATTAATGATTTGTTAATCAGTTTTAAAATTTACAACGTTCTATTAAAAGGTCTTGTGATTTCGTTTAGTCAATTTTGTGATATAAATTTTTTATCCGATCCAATTCATTAAAAAATATTATATTTTATATTAAAATTATTACTTTTTTACAGCAGATATAGGTTGTGTTAACCAATCTCCCATATACAGATTTATGAGATGTCTCAAAGAGACTACTCACTGAGAAAACGATGACATGGAAATTTTTTTATGTCCAGGCCTTTGAAGGTGCGTTTGGATTAGGGAGATTTGGTGGATTTAATTGAATTTCAATGGTTCAATCCAAATTCACTCGTGTTATTAACAGATGGAGTTGAGATTATGTATTAAAAATTCCTTGACCTACAAATTCACGAAGTGGATTTTAAATCCATTTCATACCAAATTATGCAATTTCAATACTAATTGTTGTGGAACAACTCCCTCCAAACCAGATCATCAATTCTAGTGGAACCAATTTATTTTAAGGATTTTTTAATCCATTAAAAAACTTTATATTGATCTTTTCGCTTAACAATGGATTTTAAATTCTTTCTTCAAGTATTTTCTTAGTTCCATATTTCCCTTCAAATATTTTAACTTTAATATCCACAATTTGTTCTTAAATTTGATATTAAAAAAAGAAAACTTTTTATCAAAAATTTTTAGAACAAATTATACACAGTACATAATATTTATATAATTATGTTACACGTATACACAAAATGTGTGTACAGTAGCTAGTTATTGAAAGCAGGAGGGTCAAATAAAAACTATTCTGGTATTTTTTTTTTATTGATTTCATTTTTACTCTTTAAACTACACGTGGAAGTTTTTCCATTGATATCATACAATGAAAATTCTTCAATCAAATAAAAAACCATATAAAAAAAACATTATGGCATACTCTCTTTAAACTTAATTTCACAAAAATCACAAAAAGGTTTCGAAAATATTAAACAGTTCATGTACGTAGTCATTAGTTTGTATGTATGTATATATCAATCAGTCCGCAAGGACCGCAACGCATATAATTGCATGTTAAAAGTTCATTGAACCTGTACGTTTACCTTTTCTAGATAATTTATACAAACAAAGTTGACTGCTGACCTGAAAATTAATTGCATGTCCCCACTCTTTCATTATTTATTGATTTATATGAGGAAATAAATATTGACCACGAAATGATCCATTCTTTAACTATTTATATTATTATAATAAGCTCAATAACTCAATATTTTAAATAGAATTGATTATGTTAAAAGTAATATCGCTTATATTTATAATGAAAACTAGTCTTTTACATTAAACATAATATTTTTTATGAATTAGATTAAATATGAGATATATCTCACAAACTTTGACTCATAAAACTATTTTATTGAAGGTTTTTTTTTATTTTATATATGACACTTGATAATTCAATTTATGAAGCCAAAATTTTTGAATTTAATGTTCTTATACATTATGGTTCACATTTAAGATTCATTTCATGCTATATATTATTAGGTTGTGCTTGATGAAAGTATTTTAAATTTATGGATTTCGATTAAGAATTTAACGTTAACATCTTAAATTCATAACTTGATTATTTACATATTAGTTAGATGAATTAAAATGGATTCCAAATGACCACTTTATTGGATGAACTTAAAATCCATCATAATTATCATGAGATACTATATAAACATTGAAGAAGTGGATTTGATGTTTATGGTGATACTTTTCTAAACAACAAAAGTATATTTGAAATCCATGGATTTGAAATACTTCAATCCAAGCGCAACCTTAGGTAATGCCCAAAAATAAATGTAAAAGTAGGTATTTCTCCCAACATGTGAAACCCACTTTAAAATTGTAGATCTCACATATATTGATAAACACAAAAAATCATGTGAAATCATTTTATCGGTTAATTTTGTGAGATGGATCTCCTACTCGATCCGATCTATGAAAAGTATTAATTTTATACAAAAAAATATTATTTTTCACTGTATATATGGATCGAATCGATCTTTTGTCTTCACAAAACTTTACATATTGATAAATATCCACCGTTGTATAAATTCTCGAGACAATAATTAATATTATATGCAATCTCATCTCCACCGAATATGGTTGAAGAAAAATTTAATATTTCAGATCACGTGAAAAAGAAAAAGGCAATGCTCTTTAATCAATTATAAATTAAGACTAGTCAAATTACATGAACAATTTTTTAATACATAAATAAAACTAGCTATGAATCCTACTACTTGAATTCAAATTTATATGCAAACCAAATAATTTAACCACCACCCCTTTTGTTGTATTATAAATATATATATAGGTAATTAGTTTTGATTTTGTCCAATATATATTATAACTCTTTGTATATCCATCAGTACTATCAAACTTAATTCAATGGCTTGGATTTGGATCATATCCATATCTGCAATCCTATTTCTCTATCTTCTTCAAGAACTAATTCTCCCCTTGAAAAAGAAGAAAACTCATCAGCTTCCTCCTGGACCAAAAGCTCTTCCCATCTTAGGCCATTTCCATCTGTTGGGCAAAAACCCACACCAAGATTTATATCATTTAGCTCGAAAACATGGCCCCATCATGTACACCAAATTCGGCTCCATTCCCACCATTATCGTCTCCTCCCCCGCCGCCGCCGAGCTCTTTCTCAAGACATACGACCACGTTTTCTGCGACAGGCCGCACCACGAGGCCGCCTATTACCTCAGCCATGGCCAGAAGAATATCGTCTTCGGGAAGTACGGCCCCTACTGGCGAAACATGCGCAAGCTCTGCACGCTGGAGCTGCTCACCAATCTCAAGATCAAACAGTTTCTGCCCATGAGGAAGTCCCAAGTCGACCTTTTCGTCGAATCCCTGAAGCAGGCTGGGGATGGTTCCGTGGATATGAGCGTGAGGATCGCGAATCTGAGCGCGGATATCACCTGTTTGATGGTGTTCGGGAAGAAGTACGAGGATAAAGATCTGAACGAGAAAGGGTTCAAAGCGGTGATGAAGACGACGATGGAGGAGGCGGCGGCTTTTAACATTGGGGACTATTTCCCATATCTTAGGTTTCTTGATCTACAGGGCTCTGCTCGAAGGTTGAAGGGTCTGAGCAAAATTTTTGATGATTTCTTGGAGAAGATTATCGATGAACATGTGGAGAACAACAAGAAATTAGAGGATGATCAGAAGCAAGCGAAGGATTTCGTTGACACGATGATGGAGATTATGGAGTCTGGAAATGCCGGATTCGAATTCGATCGTCGCCATGTCAAAGCCGTGCTCTTGGTAATTTATTATTTTCTTCTCTTTGAATTCCACTTCCGAGTAATATTCTTAAACTTGAACAACTGCTTCATGCTAATATATATGTCTCATGAATTTTGTTGGTGTCTTAGTTTTTATCTTACAATCGATTGGCTAAATAAGCTAGGAGCCCTTATATCTCATGAATTTTGTTGGTGTCTCATTTCTAACATGGTATCAGAGCCCGGGTTTCACCGTTATGTGTTGGACGGCGCATAATTGGCTTCACTCGTCCCATAGTTGACCACCCTTTAATATTTCCACGCTTGGCTAAATAATAGTCCTTTAAATAGACAATGACAAACCTCCCCTCTTGAGCTAGCTTTTGAGGTGAGTTAGATGGGTGTGTTGGTGTATTAATTTGTGTCCCACATCGGTTGACTAAATAACATGTGAACCCTTTATATAGATAAGGGCAACCCTTACCTCTTGAGCTAGCTTTTGAGGTGAGTTAGGTCCAAGTTTCATTTCTAAAATGGTATCAGAGCTCAGATTCCACCGTTATGTGTTGGACGGCCCATAATTGGCCACCCGTTGATATCTCCACGCTCTAATCGTTTCATTTCTGGGCGTGAGAGGGGTGTGTTGGTGTCTTAGTTTGTGTCCCACATCGGTTGGCTAAATAACTTGGAAGCCCTTTATATAAACAAAGGAAATCCTCAACTCTTGAGCTAGCTTTTGAGGTGAGTTAGGTCCAAGTCTCATTTCTAACGAATTTTAAGTTGGTGTAAGCTAAAATATACACTAATGTAAGCTAAATTATAATTATTCTACTATGCACTCGTGGCCTCGTATATTGGTAAACGGTGAGTCAAGAGGGTAGAAGTTTATACAACGTAGTCTGCACGGCTGCACAATGGGCTCCTATAGCAACTACTTCGTATTCTTTACGAAAAATGATTAATCCAAATTGATATAGAAGTTCATTATAACTTATTTTAAACCTTTCATTTTTCTCATGTGGAAAATGGGTCTCACAACGTAGGCACTCTCAGGCTTAAGTCAAGAAACAGTGTAATGATGTTATTTTAATTAAATGAGCTAGAGCTCAAATAGGAGAAATGAAAATATTAACATGTGCTTCTCTATTTATTATATATTTAAGAGTGATTAGCAGGTTTGGTCATGGTATGCATCATGGGCTTAGTTCTAAGCCAATAAATAATCAAATAAATTAAATTAGCTAGACTTATAATTCATCAATGCTATTATGCTAGAATTGGACTTTCCAAATTTACAATATAATACGTTAAGCTACGGTTAAGACCTGGATAACAAATTTATCCATTGTAGACATTGAGCTATAGCTAGACTAGGCGTTTCTTTTCTATTATAATTTCATTTCTATAATTAATGTGTGAGACGTTTCACATTAATTAAAGCCTTTAGGAACGGACTTTATATATTATCTAAATGTACTTGTGATAGATTTTTTTCCTTTTTTTGGGTGCACTGAATTTTAATTTTTGACTATTTTGATGAAATTATTCAGTTGTTTACAAAATCTAGAGCTTGTAATTTGTTATAATTATAATAATTCAAGTTATCTAAATTATGGGGAATCCGATCCTACGATTGGGATACCGTATGACGAAAGGGTGATTCTATGCTACACCGAGTGAGTTACACTCTTTTTGTGTTTTTTATTAAGATGTTCGCGCGAATATCCTTCTGAAAAAAATTATGTGGACCCCGCCTGTACTTTTTTTGTCATTTAGCATGATATTTTTAGTCATTTAGGAAGATGTTCGCGCGAACATCTAAAAAAAATTATGGAGTGTTTCACCCGGTGTAGCATAGAATCACCCAAGACGAAAGATTCTAATTTTTTTGTGGACCTCCCATGAAAATGTCATATTTTGATGAGTCAGGACTCTTCCCCTACCATTGGGACGAAATTCCCCTAAAATATCACAACATTCTCCATAATTTTTGTACCCCGTATATAGGATATGTTATTAGCTGGAATGGACACTTCAGCTGCTGCAATAGAATGGACACTTTCAGAAGTCATCAGACATCCTCAAGTAATGCAAAAACTTCAGAAAGAACTGCAAGAAGTCGTGGGTATGGACCAAATGGTAGAAGAATCCCACCTTAACAAACTCAAATACTTGGAGTCTGTCGTGAAAGAAGCATTCAGGCTCCACCCCGTCGGCCCGTTGCTAATCCATCAGGCGATGGAAGATTGTGTTGTAGATGGATTCGACATACCAAAACAATCGCGAGTCTTGGTGAACGTGTGGGCTATCGGGAGGGATCCTGATGCTTGGACCGACCCTGAAAAATTTTGGCCAGAAAGATTTCAAGGGACCGATGTGGATCTCCGGGGGCATAATTATATGCTCATACCGTTCGGAACCGGTCGAAGAGGGTGCCCCGGATTGCAGCTAGGCCTCACGGTGGTTCAGCTGATCGTGGCGCAATTGGTGCATTGTTTTGATTGGCATCTTCCTGATAATATGTCTCCTGATAGTTTGGATATGTCGGAACACTTTGGTTTGGTGACTGTTAGAGCTAGTCACCTAATCGTTACTCCCACGTATCGATTGCATGATATATGAATATATATATATAGAATTAATGTGTGGTGTGTGGAATAAAATACAGACAATAAATTCTAGTTTGTTAGAAAAATATTATTATTATTAATATTATGTTGAATATTGAATGTTGAATGTTGAATATTGAGTTGTAAAATGTGGAAAATTAGTGTGTGATGATGTAGATGATGATGTATTTATTTTTGGACTAATCTCAAATGTGGATCTATAAATAGGTCTTCATTTGTGATGAAAAATACAATTGAGTTGAGAGAAAAATATTATAAAGTGTAGAGTTTGATATATTTTGAGTTTTGAAGTTTTTACTTTTTACCATAAATTTTTACTTTTTCATAACATAGTTGAGATATATAGTGTATTGTTAATTTTTATTGAATAACTCATCACTCATGAAACCTCGTACGTCTTGGTGAGTGTTAAATTCAGAAATAAAACAAAATTATATAACATATGGATTTATCATCAGCATTTTTTGAAATTTATTTTTTTAGGATTATGAGCGGTAATTGAAATGTTTTTGAATTAAGGTAACAAATAGAAGCGGTTTGGACAACAGCGATCCTATTGTTGCAATGTTTAGACGCGGTTTTAAACAAGCTCTTGTCAAATATTTTTAGCGTCCTTTTATATAAATCGCTCTTATCAATCGTTTTTATTGACTTAACTTTTAAGAGGAACATGAAAACCCCTCACATTGGATATTTTTTAGACGCATGTTTTGTATAAAATCTTGCTATAAAATCGCAAATCACAAACAGTTTGTAAGTACTCCCTTATAACAATATTTTCTATAAACTGTGATTATAAATTGCTTCTATCAATCAAAATCTTTTAAGAGCGGTTAGGAGCTATTTGCAAAATGCTCCTCTGCTGGATACGTACATCATAAAAATCTTATGAAAACTATTGTTAAATATATACCGCTCCTAAATGACATCATTTACATCATATATATATAGTTATCCTAACTAATTATCAAATTATTATAGTTAATTAAAAAATCACCCCAAAAATTCACTCTTTAATATAATCTATACATTTTTTATATTACAAATTTAATCTCTTCAAGTTTTTGTTTAACAAAAAACGATCATATATATAGGATTGAAATACGTGCATATCGTTGTAACATATACTATATATGAAAAGTGGCTTTACATCGACAGTAAATATAATTACATTTAAACATAAAATATTATATAAAATAAAGTTAATTTTGTAAATACATGTATTAAAATAATTTATTTCCTTGATTTTTTTTGTTTTCTTATATTTTTCTCATTTAAAATAAAAGATATCATAGGGTATGAGTATCTCGAATCGAAATAGAGATGGGTCGGGATACCATTAAAATCACGGTCCTAACCTATTTAAAGATAAACCCAGCCTCTCTCATGATCCATATCCAAATTTATGTTAATGGGTTAGATCCATCATATATATCCTTCGTATGAATATATAAAGGAAAATTGAAATTTGATCATGTTGTCTAAGTTTACGAGATTTTACTCTTTTATATTCTCAAATTTCAGTATTAATCTGCGATCTTAATTTATTTTTTTAAAGTAGTTTTAGTATTTTTTTTCTGATGTGACATCAATGCAGCACTGACATGTGTAATGTCACATCAACATTCACAATAAAATAAATATAAAATTGCAAATTTTTTTTTTAAAAAAAATCATTTTTTCAATAATTTTTAAAATTTGTCTGACAACACGTACAAAACCAGATATAAGAGACGAAGAGAGTAAGTATTATCTCGGACTATAATCTTGGATCTCTACTCTAGTCACTCACATTTGCACTTTGACACCGTTTGGTATCATGGATGAGATGTATGTGAGATGAATAAAAGTGTGATAAAAACATGATGCAATATGGATAAATAATAAATAGATATGAGTAATATGTTGTTTTATATGTTTTTAATTTTGTAGGATTATTGTGTTTATTATTATAAATTATATTAATTGTCCTTTCCAATTTCACATTGGTAGCGCTTAGTCGTGTCACGCCCAAATTAACCCAACTCAGATTAAACAATTAAACATGTAGTAGTGAGAGTAGGGATCGTTCCCACGAGGAAAGTGAAATTTATCTGTGTTCTTAAAAATACTGAAATTAAATAAAAAGGGATTTGGATTTTAAAAAATAACTACTAACAATTTAAAACAAAATAAAATACTTAAAAACAAGTCTTGGTATCAGTCGACTCCACCCTTGAAATTATTCATTTGATCATCGATTCTCTAAAAATAATTAATTCTCATTGAATATTCACAATTGGAAATTTAATTCCTGTTTCATCTTAATTTTAGTTAACTAGATACAAGCGTTTTAAATTAACCCTTACCAATGAATTAACCCAATACAAGCGATCAGAATTAAACCCACAGCAGCATTCAAACTAGTAAAACTGATAAATCTAGACAACCCATACACAAGCGGATGAATTTAGCCTAGTCAATTGTTATCCCTACAATTCCTAATCTCACAAGCGGACGATTATTAATTGTAGTTGCTTCACAAATCAGAGGTTTCAAACAATTACGAATTTGAATTCCAATTTAGCAGTAGATTATATAGAAATCACAGGCCTATAATCTCACACACAAGCATGGCAATCAATTCAGAATAACTCTTGATACGCAATTTGAATTAAACAAATACAAACTGAATCTCACAAATTAAATAAAATCAAGGGTTTCGTCTTTCTTCAACCAAGAACAAAAACTAAAAGATTAAAATCTAAGAACAAAGAAGAAAGAACCAAGCCACCAGAAGATTTCTCTATGTCTTCGGCCATCCAAGTCTGCGTCGTTCCCTCTGATCCCTTCTATTGTGTCTTTTAAATCTCTTTTATATGTCCTCGAAGCCCGTCAAAGAAAGTCCGACAAATCGAGTGTTTTAAAGTTACAAAAATCGGCCAATTTCTTGCACAGAGCAGCGCGGGCGCGCCTACAAATCGGGAGGGCGCGCCTTAGCTTCGTATTTTCACTTCTTTTCACGTCCAGGGACGGCGCGGGCGCGCCTATAAATCGGGAGGGCGCGCCTTAGCTTCGCATGTGTTATTCTGCAGCGAGCGACAATTTCAAAAAATCATATCTCACAATCTAACCGTCGGATTGAGCTGAAATTTGGACAGCTGCTTTAAAACATCTTGAATTCATTCTGAACGATGGAGATCGGATTTGGACTTTTATAAAATTAAATATAATTTTCAGATCATTGCTGCTCCGTAACTCATTCTCGCGCAAAAGCTTTTCCATCTTTTCATCGACAAAAAGATACGTCATATACAATAAACACGGGAGCGCATAATGTAGACATGATGCATGAAATACAAACTAAAACTTAATTAAAACAAATGAATGCATGCAAAAACGACAATGAAATGATATGAAAATATGCAACACAAACATGAATATCACACATATATGACATTCATCTTCCACTAATACCATGAGTTGGAAGATATTTTTCATCAAGCCTACATCTAATGTCATACCGGGTCATAAGATGATATTGAGTTAACAAAAAAATAAAAAAAATATAGAATAAGTAAAAATTTATGGAGCATCCACTTTCATCCAATATACCAAACGGTATTTTGGGACTACATGGACCCAACCCACTTTCTTTATTATTATCCTTACCGCGATTCCTTCACTTTCTGTGAATGCTAACCATTTGTGCCCAATGGAATATCCAAATTCTTACTTTTGGACTTTTTCTGGGCACCATTAATTGTGCCCAATTGCCACCATTCACCTATTATCGTGAGTTAGTTTATTTATTTATTTTGTATATTTTGCTCTCTATATTTAGTATTCTTTCTCTAACAATAAAACAGTGATTCCTTTTATTTTCACATTGTATATAAATATATTATTGGATTATTGTTATTTCTCCGTAACATTTCTTATAACCAACTGGCAACTTTTTGCACGTAATCCGTTCACAAAATTAAAATTTTGTGGGAAATGTATTGAGATTTAATATTTTTGAATTTAAAATTTAACTTTTTATTTTAATTAATTGTATTTAGTTCAAAAAATAACAAAATTGTGAGTTATGGGGTATTTTGAGAAAGAAAACTTGATATATCACTAGCATGCTCTTACTAAATATATAGTATATATAGAGGTATCAATATGAATATCAAATGTCGCATGACGAGCCTCAGAGAGTATAATATTACAATCACATCGTTAAATATTCTAACTTAATATATTTACTTCGTTTTTTTTTTTTTTTTTACATTTCAATTTCAACATTCTGGCTAGATTCTCAATTCGGAAAACATTTAAAAGAATATTATTATATAAATAACGTCTCGAAAGCAATACGATTAAAATTTTTGGAGGAAGATTATGTGCAATGTGCAAATCTAATATTTGAGACATCAAATAATTAGAGAGGAGAGAATATGCAGCTGTTGACCTTTGCATCCTGCAATATTCTGATTAATGTAATTTTCATGAAAATGAATCAAAAGTGGGCTGTAGTTGAGATTTTGCTTAATTTATAAATTTGCTGATTTTTTTGACAAAATCATAATTGTTGCACATGTAATCGTTTTCTTATTCTAATTAATTGGGGTCAATTACATCACCGTATATATTATATATGCTTAACTATAGTTTTCATTAGTTTTTTCTTTATCATATTATCTTTTTTTCTAGTGATGAAAACGATTTTATACAAATAATAAATATGTACATATAATTACGCATCCGGCATGTGCGAAACGACTTAGTAATTAACTAATTTATTTATCGTTGGGTTTTAATTGTTTTTTTTGAATTTAAATGAGTTTATAAAGGGGAAACACATCTTATGTATAGTTAATATAATTTTAGAACCCACATTTTAAAAAATCATACATAAAACCTTTAGCAGATGTGTGGATGTAATTATGACACAAGATTAATGAAATGCGTTTGATTTTTTTAAAAATGAAGATTAATATATTAATCTATTAATATTAATTTTTTAAGATTTTTATGTTTTTTAGACATTTTTGCAAGGAGTGTGGATGCAATTAATCCGAAGTTACGAAAAATGAACTTGTAACAAATTATATGCATGATCACGTTGAAGTTTGTGAAGAATGGTGTAAAACACATATTTGAAATATATCGTTGCTTTATCAATAGAAAATTATTTTGAAATTATTTTTAATTAATTTAATAACGGTCATATACCGATGAGAAAATTATATCTTCAGAGCTCGAACTTAAGGTCAAAATATAGAATCTGGTTTTTAAATACTTTTAAAAATGAACTCAAATTCGACTTGATTTGTAACATAGTGTGATCCTAACGTCAGAGAGATGCACAAATTAAATTGATGGACCAAGGTGATATATTCTTGTATGGAAATGAAGTATATATGGTTAACCGTGAAAAACATATGTTAGGGTTTTGATCTGGAAATGTTTGATGAGTCGTAGGAAAATTGTAAAGATTTTGTTCTCATAGGGTTGACTTAATAACGAAAATATAGAATTACTATTTAACCTCAATAATTGAAATTAACGTACTGTCGTAGGAAAAAAAATAAAATTTAAAAAATTTCCGAGTGTCATATTTCATTTTAAAAGTTTGCGTTTCTCCATGAAAAAAATCTATTATATTAATTTTTTGTATTTTCAAAATCTGAATATATATATATATATATATGACATTCTCGTATTTTCAAATCTTAAACACACGCATCTGTTCAAGATGTAAAAATACTATTTATAATCATGAAGATTTTCAACAATTTAGCACTTGCACACATGCACGCATATATATATATATATATGTATATATAAGTAATAAACCCTTAATAATAATTGTTTTTTTAAAATTAATTAATTAATTATATATATATATATATATATATATATATACACACACATAAGTAATAAACCCTTAATAATAATTGTTTTTTTAAAATTAATTAATTAATTATATATATATATATATATATATATATATATATACATAAGTAATAAACCCTTAATAATAATTGTTTTTTTTAAAATTAATTAATTATTTTAGACTAATTGATGTTGATGCGTTGCCATTTCCATACGTTCAAAGCTTTCCGGAAGCCGCCGCCTTCTACCCCATTCAGCTGCCTCCTCTGTTCCCTCATGGGTTTATCTGCGGTTGCTTCTCCTACAATGCCGTGCAGTTCATGTTTATTGCTGAACTTGTCAACGTCGCCTTGAGCTCTCTCAATCCAACCAATTAAATTTAATTAATTATTATAAACTAATTCTTTTTATTACTTCTGTTAATTCTCCGTGTAACGTTAATGTCCATTAATTAGTTAACGCTTTTAATTCCCAAGTTCCAATACATGGTGCCAAAGCTATACAAAATGTGAAATGTGACTAAATATAAAGACCAAATGAAAGAATATTAAACGATAGTAACAAAATATTTTTCATTTTTGCAAGTTCTAAAATTTATGATCAATTTATCAAAAGGAATTATTATTATTATTTGTTAGGATCGGTTTGGAAGTTTGAACTTCCTAAAAGATGTTTAATAGTTGGGATAACAACCTATGAAATATGTACGCGTGTATCATATTATATATGTCAAAAGACACCATTATTATTATTGTTATTATTATTATGATAAAGACACCATTTTTTATCAATAGTAAATTAATAATCCGAGTTACAATATATGAGACGAAAAAAGAGAAGTTAACGATATTCCTACTGATCAGTGACGTTTGACTCCGGTTAAGTCTCGTGGCGGCCACGTGGCAACTTTAGTTAATTGGGGGACAGAACCGGAGAGGAGGAGTCGGCTGGCCCCGTGAAAACCATTTTCATTTGTTTCTGATGATTCGCTGGCCAGAGTTCTCGCTAATTGGCCGAGAAAACCCTAAAATCGAAATCAATTGCTGTGGTTTTATTTCATTTATAGCTCATTCTTCGATAGTGAAGAGCCCGAGTGATACAGCAGCCGCCTTTTTCTATCTCCCGGTATAAGATTGATTACTGTTCGGGTAAGTGGCTCCATCCTACTTTTATACTTCCGTTTGTGTGTATAGCTAGCTGTTACGGCTTTAACACCTGTAAGTTTCTTCAATTTATTGTATTTTCTTTTATTTTGGTTTTGCTGCGGTATTAGTGGACAAAGTCTCTGCTTTTAGGTGTGTTTTGTTAACTGTGATGGTCACCAGGGGAAGAGATTGTGAAAATCTTTGGCAAGTTGTTGCACCTCGTACACGGAGAGAAATATCGGGGATTTGTGAGCTTGTTATGGATGAATTAGGTTGAAGGAGAACTGTCGAATGAATTTGGTGGCCTCTAAATATGCTGAGAATTCTGAAATTTTCAATTTTTAGTGCTTATTTATATTTTGTTTGATTCCAATAGTTGTTGTTATGGGTCAAAAGTGTTAACGATGAATCATGCGTTTGACAGTCTTTTACTTTCTTTGTCTCTGAGGATCAAATGGGTTGAATAACTATAAATTTTAAATTTGATGTCAAGTAATGATAATAGAATGCTGCAACGGCTATATGGTGATATAGTTTGATATATTTGTGTATTTGTGGGCTTCCAGGTTCGGAAAAGGAAACTGGTTGATATCGGTTTAGATTCGTCTGGGAGTCGAACTATCTTGTTGGGCAAGCAAGTGTAATTGGCGACTTGTCTTCCTTCCAAACTTTGGGTCTTATTATACTTGTTTTCTACTTTCAATGGCCGAGGAAGGTCCATGGCCTGGTGGGCTTTCTTCCGGATTGGCTGTTGTGTTGAAGGATGAGGATAGGAGGGACAGTTATTGTAAAACCCATGTTGTTTCATATTGTGATAATTTTGGTGATCAATCTGTGGAAAGAACTCTTGAACATATTTTTAATCTTCCTCAGAAAACAATCAATCAACTGACAGGCCCTGTTGACCACACTGCCATCTGTTCAATAATAAAGAATGAATTTCTCAAGTACCATCCACAGTTAAATGCAGTCTTTAACACAATAAGAGACGGGGTATCTACAATTTGTGATAATTTGGACAGCCATATTGTTAGTCTGGATGAATATAGCATTTGTGGCGATATTCGAATTGTTAAACCATCTTTACTGATGGAGAGCCATGCTCTTTTCAGTAGTGCAAGGGCCAATGCCTGTGTATGGAAAGGAAAATGGATGTATGAAGTTATACTTGAAACGTGTGGCATACAGCAGCTTGGTTGGGCCTCTTCTGCTTGCCCTTTTACTGATCATAAAGGTGTTGGGGACGGAGATGATTCTTATGCTTATGATGGTAAAAGGGTCAGTAAATGGAATAAGGAATCCGAGCCCTATGGTCAGTCTTGGGTGGTTGGTGATGTGATTGGATGTTGCATAGATTTGGATTGCAATGAGATATTGTTTTATCGGAATGGCGTCTCACTTGGAGTTGCATTTGGTGGAATCCGAAAGATGGTCCCTGGATTAGGTTATTATCCTGCCATTTCCCTTTCTCAAGGTGAACGCAGTCAGTTGAATTTTGGAGGCCTTCCATTCAGATATCCCATCAAAGGCTTCCATCCCATTCAAGCTCCGCCCTCCTCACTGTCTTATGTTACTAACCTTTTTGATTGCTTTTCAAGGCTGTTACAAATTCAACGTCTAGAAAGGGCAGAAATCAATGCTGTTGAGAAGCTTAGAAGATTGAAAAGATTTGCATCATTTGATGTATTGTGTCACCCTGTCTCTGAAGGAATTTGCGAAGCGTTATTCTCTGCTCTCACCGTTGATATTGGGAGTGCAGAATATATAGGACATGGTCCATTGTTGTCATTCATGATGGAAGTCTTTGGAATCCACCCACCACATGACTATATAACTTTGGATAGACTGCTTGATTCCTTCCTTAAGTTTGAGGAGTCAAGATTATTGATAAAGCATGTACTAGAGGCGCTTTCATCTGAATGTAAGACAGCTTCTTTGGTTCTTTCAGAGTATCCTTATTCTGGATCATATATTTATCTAACTCTGGCATGCCACATCTTAAGGCGAGAAGAATTAATGGTCCTATGGTGGAAGTCTTCTGATTTTCATTTCTTGTTTGAGGGATTCCTTTCAAGAAAAAGTCCAAACAAAAATGATCTCCAATTTCTAATTCCTTCTGTTTGGTGGCCTGGCTCATGTGAGGATATATATAATGAGGATAGCATGGTGCTGACAACGACAGCTATATCAGAAGCAGTAAATAAGGTGTGCTTGACATGCTTTTCACATTTGCATCATTCATACTCTGTTTATAGAAGGTTATTTATGGTTTTTTATTGCCTCTTGAAACCTGAGCTGATATTTCTTTGTTTAGCCTGCATGATCTCTGTTATGGTGGCTACTTATCATAATTATTTACAGGTCTCCAGTCTCACAATTTTCATTTGAAGCAACTTAAATATATATTTTTCGTCATATGACATGCTTTACCACCCTTATTCAGATAGAAGAGAAGCAAAGAGATCTCTGTCGCTTGGTGATGCAGTTTATACCACCAGTTGAACCTCTTCAATTGCCTGGCTCAGTGTTTCGGACATTTTTACAGAATATTTTACTGAAGAACAGGGGTGCAGATCACAATTTACCACCCCCTGGAGTTTCAAGCAACTCAGTTCTTGTTTCCTTGTTTACTGTTATTCTCCATTTTCTGTCAGAAGGCTTTGCTGTGGGTGATATTTATGGCTGGATCAAGGGCTCGGGGACTGATTCAGGAGCTGGTGTAGGTTTCCTTCACAGAGGTGGCCAACAAAGTTTTCCTACTGGCCTTTTTCTGAAGAATGATCCTCATCGAGTTGATATTTCCAGGCTTGGAGGATCTTACGGTCATATATCAAAGCATCATCCTGTTAGCGATGATCAGGAAGAGGAAGTTATTCGGTGGGAAGAAGGGTGCACAGATGATGAAGAAACCAGAGTAACACATTTTACTGTTCAGAAACCATGTTGCTGTTTCACTTATGATGTAGATTTATCAAAAAACACTAAAGATCCCATCAGATATTTAGCAAAAGGTTCTCGTGGAAGTTGCAGCTCCATTTCAGAGAGACCTTCTCATGTTACAGCTGAATGCAGTGCAGGAAATCTTAATGACGAGATTGCTGATAAACCAAGCACTAGTGACCACTCTGATCCTGAGTTCGCCTTCCGACCTATGCAGAACTTGAGAGTGTTAACTAGAGATAACACATTGTCTTCAGCTACTTTGAAGGAGGAGGAACTTTTAGATGCTATGCTTTTGTTGTATCATTTGGGTCTAAAACCAAACTTTAAGCAGGTCAGCTAATCTCTGTTCACCTCTTTTTCTTTGGGCATGGATATGATTAGATCAATAATATTACCTCATATGTTTGCTGTACTGTGACGTGCAAAAAATGCAAAGACAATTTGCATTTTGAATGTAAAATTAGAAGATGCTAGATCAACTTTTGAACATACAGAAAAATCTAGTAAGTAGTATCACTCACTCTCCGCCGATGCTCATTGTGCCATATATTTTAGCATGTTTGTTTTTATAGCCTTCCCCCCCCCCCCCCCCTCCTCTTTGGCATCTGGAAATGCAAAACCAATATTTCCTGAATATACTCAGTAATCTGTAACTATTTTGTGTTTCCGTTATTTTTCTATCTGCATAAACTGGGCTCCGGTTCTGTGATATTTAATGAGGCTTGGCGTTCGTTTATCTCTCTTTAATTGAGTAGTAGAGATGCTCTTTCATTATAAAACTACCCTTTTACCTTTATTTGAAACATTTTACGCAAAACAAAATTGTAATTTGGACTATAAATCAAGGCAGTGGTGGAATATTTAGGTAGCAAGTCTGTGCATGTTCTTGGTTGATGGCCACTTCTTCATGGAATACTCTACCATAAATTTATGGCTTGGGTGCAGGAAAAAAGTCATGGTAAATAATCTGTCCATGTTTAGTTTACCGGTTTCTGAACAGAGTAGGAGCTATGCTGGTGGGGGAGCTATAATTAATACTAGGGTCACGATGCACGCGTTGCGTACTTGTAAAGTCTTTTTTGTAATAAAATAGATTTATACCAAATTAGTGGTAATATCATAATTGTATAAATTAATGAGGGACCATACTGAAATTTGAGAGCAAGTCCAAAGAAAAAGAAAAATAAAAAAAATGATAAAAAGAAACAAAAAAAAGGAGCCATACCATGAGACCAATTGCCGGTCTCATGGTCTCCCCCCTAATATAGAATAGTAGATAGTAGATATATACTGACAAGATCCTTGTATATGTTGACTGCATAGGAACTTTGCGCCATTCATTTACTATTTCTTTCTTTGGAATCATGTCAGTGACTATCCATGTCGCTGCTCCTCTATTTAATCAGTTTGAAACTTGTGTGCATGGGCTTCTGGTCTGTCGGTCTATGTTGGGCATATTTTACTTTTTTTAATTCTTTTCTCTCTCCCATGTTACTCTAAGAAACACAACAATGGCCAACCATGGCTGTTACAGGTATGATAATGTGTGGAACACATGTATTTTTATATCTGTCTCGGTGGAAAAACTTCTTGAACACCTTTTAAAAAGATACTCTTTGCATTCTAGGTGTCATCTTTCATGTCTCGTCAGTCGCAATCGATTTCACTCTTGGAGGAGACAGACAGACAAATCAAAGAGAGCATTTATGAGGACCAGGTGAAGCGGTTGAAGGAAGCTCGCAGTGTTTATAGGGAAGAGGTTATGGACTGTGTCAGACATTGTGCCTGGTACTAATTCCTGTTTGGACGCATACATTTTGTATGTATAATCAGTTAATTGTACTAATACTTCCCTCTTCCTTCAGGTTCTACATTTCTTTTACTCATTTTTTTTTTTACAGTTTCCTTCAACTGTCCTCTCTCTTACTTCATCAGGGTTTATCCAAATGATTGATAAATAAAATTTTTATTCTGTACAAGATGAAATTGAAGTACTAATTGAGAGCAAAGAGAGATATTTGATGATGCGATCAAAACTTTAATTATTGATATCATGGTTGGAAATTCAATACCATGAATGAAGAAGCGTAATATCAATGGCTGAGGTAGTCAATCATAGAATACATAAGTTACATGCTAATTACTGTGGCAGGTGGAAAATTGTATTCGAGAGGAACAGAAACTTGACTGTTTTGTGGGAGAAGAATATCTTTTGAGAACTTTTCTGCAAATTATCGAGGGTAAACACTTTAAAATAATATGCTTAATATATCTTATATGTAATGCCATTTGACAGGTATCGCCTTTCTCTTTTCTCGCGTTGGAAGCAGAGGGGGATGTATGCAGTATGCATGTGGATTGTGCAGTTGCTTCTTGTTCTTAGCAAAATGGACTCGATCTTCATCTACATTCCTGAGTATTATTTGGAAACTATGGTATTGTCTCCTTTCTTCATGTCTATTGACAATCGTCTCCTTTCTTCATGTCTATTGACACATTTTGTCTTCTTTTTGTTGCTGATATACTGTATTTTCCTTTCCCATCATGAACTTTGAACATTCTATTCATGGCTTGTCAGAAATAAATATGTTTTCTGTGCTTGGAAAGATTTTTGGGTAATAGAAGGTGTCTCCATATCTTTGATGACCTTTCCAGATTTAGAACATTGAGCAAGTAGAACTCCTAGTTTTACAGTTTTCCTCCCTTAAGTTTATTATATAATTGAATTTAGTGTACACCCTGGTTTTCTTTTTTCAAGTTGGGTCTTGGGATATCCATTCAAGATTACTTTGAAGTGTCTCCGCGGAAATATGAATTGTCCTTTTTTTAAAATTAAATAATTTCTTTGCTTCTTGCAGGTTGATTGCTTTCATGTTCTGCGTAAGAGTGATCCTCCATTTGTTCCTGCCACAATATTAATCAAGCAGGGGCTTGCCTCATTTGTATGCACTTCATCTCCTTATCTGTTCTCTTCTCTTTTTTTTTTCTTTTCGAATATTGGGGTTGAGGTAGGGGTTTTTTTTTGAACTTGCTCTTACTCTCCCAATTTGCTCCACCTACAATTGAATTTAAATTTTTCAAAAGAAAAATGACTACACACTTGTTGGACTTGTAATTCTGTTTCTTCTTTAAATTACTCATGCCACACAAGATTGCTTTATCCAGAACTGTTAAAAGATTGCAGATCCTGCCACTGAAATTTATCTAGTACCTCAGTCGAGTTGGTTTTATAAATAATGGAATTTCTGTTTTTCAGGTTACATTTGTTGTTACCCACTTTAACGATCCAAGGATCTCCAGCGCTGAGCTTAGGGATCTTCTTCTCCAGTCTATTTCTGCATTGGTACAGCACAAGGAATTTTTAGCTGCTTTTGAATGCAATAAAGCAGCAACCCTGCGAATGCCAAAGGCTTTACTGTCAGCATTTGATAATCGGTCCTGGATCCCTGTAACTAATATACTTTTAAGGTTATGTAAGGGTTCTGGCTTTAGATTTTCAAAACATGGAGAGTCGTCGTCGTCGTCTGTATTATTTCAGGTAATTATGAATATATGTGCCTCGTTATAAGGCTCACATAACATACTGTATTGTTTCTGGATTTATCCATCTCTTGTATTAAATGCATTCTCTTGTTCAAATTGTCTGTTGAACTAGAAATTGTTGCGGGAAGCTTGCGCCAGCGATGATAAATTATTTTCAGCTTTTCTCAATCGCTTATTTAACACTCTCAGCTGGGCTATGACTGAATTCTCTGTCTCTATACGGGAAATGCAAGAAAATTACAAGGTATTAGTTGTTTTGTTGATATCTCATCGCCTTTTTCTTTTTTTTTTAATCTGATTTGAAATTGGTTTTTGGATACCTCATTCCTTTCTTTTTTGACTGATTTGAAATTGATTGATGCAACGTTCCAGGCAATGGATTTTCAGCACAGGAAATGTGGAGTTATATTTGATCTTTCGTGCAACCTTGCAAGGATATTAGAATTTTGTACGCGTGAAGTACCTCAAGCTTTTTTGACAGGAATCGATACAAATTTGCGAAGGCTGACTGAGTTGATTGTCTTTATATTGAACCAATTAATTGGTGCAATTGATCCTGAAGTTTTTGACATGTAAGGTTTTGTGTGAGTGTATTAACTCTTGCTTTATTCTTGTGCATAGAGTCTTTTTGCTGAATTTCTTTTTCCATCTCTCTCTCTCTCTCTCTCTCTCTCTCTCTCTCTCTCTCTCTCTCTCTCTCTCTCTCTCTCATATATAATTATAGATTTTCAATGAATGATTATGTCAAATTAAGAACCTTACTTTGTAGTGCTAATGTGTGATTTATCTCTCATGTACTTTGTGGAACAACCATATGACACCTATGTTTCATGGTAATTTACAGATCACTTAGGAGACCTGGCCAATCCGCGGAAAAGGTCAACAAGGGCACGATTTTAGCGCCTCTTGCTGGCATTATTTTGAATTTGTTGGATGCTATTAGAGAGACGGATGATAGTGATCAAAATGATATTGTTGCAATCTTCGCTAGCATGGACTGTGCCGATATCATTCTCTATGGATTTCAAAGTCTACTTGATTACAACGGGGTAAGTTAAAATTTGGTATCGGTATAAGTATATTGGCGCTCTATTTCATCAATTTCATGTTCTTATTCACGACTGCCTTCAGTAACTCGGGGATTATGATATAAAGCTGTGTTATGCGTAAATAAATGAGAAAATCTGTCGTAAACCTATGCTTGGAGTTCACGAGTTTGGGTGGGGCTGGTTATTTCGTGTAAAGAATAGGAAGAAGGAAGAAAAGATTTAAGCGAAAAGAGGGTAAAAGGGAAACCAAATACTGGGGGATGGGGGTGAGAACTTTATTTTGTTATCTGCTTTTCTCTTTTTTTACTTTCTGCTTTTCTCTTTTTTTACTTTCTTAAAAAATAGTTGACATTTGATAGACGAGTTAATTGTAGATCCAACTGCAAAATTCAATGATTTCTCAGGAAGTTCAATGTAAACGCGAATACCAGATAGAGTTTAAGAACTTGGACAAATCTCGTAGGTTTAGATGCTCTTTATCTGAATTCTTCTTATCTTTTGGAATATAATACCTATTTCGGCTCGAGGGCTATCTCATATATGTAGGTGAAGGTGTGGCTCCTATACATTTACAAAGTAACTGTTCCAAATGAATTGTCTATTCTCTTGATTATTTTGATGTGGGCTTGGATAAATGATTTGTCTATAAATTTATTAGGCGAGCTCATTCAAAGGGGAAGACTATATAGATAATTTGGCAAAACTGGAGAACTTCTCAAGCCTTTTGATCTGCCAGACAGAGTTGCAAGCACTTGAGAAGAGGATAAACGGGGGAGATTCAGAAACTGATGATCGTATATGCTGCATATGTTATACTAAGGAAGCAAATGCTTGTTTCGTACCTTGTTCTCATGTTTCTTGCTACAGTTGCATATCGAGGCACCTCCTCAACAGCCCAAGATGCTTCTTTTGCAATGCAGCAGTTGCTGAGGTTGTTAAGCAAGATTCTAAACTTGTTTGAAATCTTCCAAAAGGTAGCATTTCCTTTCGGTTTAGAAGGTGCCTTAGTTTGTTATATATATATTTTAAAAAGTAGTTCTTATATATAGAATAATACCTCAAAGGAAAAAGAGACTGCAGAAGGTAAATTTGAAATGAAATTATAAGGTATTTTATTTTATTTTATAGTTGCTGGTGCATAGTGTATTTATTGGCTTGAAAAGGTGAATAAAACCGATAGGATTCACTCCTATGGATTGGTGAATTTTGTAGCCAAAGTTGAGGGCATTACCTTGTAAATATGAGGTGTAATTTTGAATTGTGGGAAATGAAATCTTTTCAAGTCTCTCTGATAGTGTTCATTGTTGTGTTGTGTTGTGTTGTCTATACCTGTGACTGTCGCATAATCCAATGGCAATGAAGCATATACCCTTTGGATACAACATTGTGCTCTTCCAAGTGTGTACCATGAACAGAAGATCTGGCTTTTGCTGTTTTTGGGATGGTTCAACATGATGTGTCTTTTGTCGGTAAGAAACTTGCCATAACAAAAATATCTGGCTTGGACTTGAGAACTGCTTTCGGGAGCCAGGACGACGGTGGACCCATAGAGGATCGTGAAATGGTATCATTTGCACAAAAAAAAAATGGTTTTAGGTAACGAACAGTTGCATGTATAAAGTGAAATGGGATCGCACCTAGAAAATCCCCGAAAAGTTTGCGTTACGGCAGGCTTCGTCTTGGTAAGGATGCACAGTACCATAAAACATGTAAAAATTAATTATCGATAATTTAATAATCTATTTAAATTAATATTTTTTCTTAGTCTTGAGTGACAGATCCCTTTGTTAAAATAATAGCTTCAATAAATTAACAAAACAGTAACCTGTTATGAAACCAAGTATGGCTCGATGATAGCACTTGGAAGATGTCTTCTATGATATATGCAAAATACAGGTCAATTTTCACAAAACTTAGCTTTGAAATATGTATGCTATGAATTTAATTTCATAATAGCAAGCATATGAGTTGATGGCAAAGTAGTATTCAAGCCAAGCCTCTTTAAGATTGTGTTTTTGGATAAAAATGCTTTTGATTTAACAAAGAGATCAGCAAAATGGAAGATCACGGAAATAGGCTAAAATGCTACAAGTTAATGAATAGGAGGTTTGTCGGTCAATGCTAGTAGATTATGTTACATATAACATCCTCCTAACTCGCGTTAAGACCACCTAAAAATTCAACATCTACAAATGCTCAACACCTAATTCAGCCATTTGCGAACCGTCCTCCGTGGAATAACTCCATTTCGACTTCACCCACCATCAATCTTCTCAAGAGGCTTAAAAAATTTGCGCCTGCAGAACACGTAGTCAACACCGATCCTTATCAAACTAGAGAAATGAAGCCTTTTCAATGTGGTTAAATGTCCATAAAAATAAGATCCTTGGAATTCTGTGTGGTTCCTCGCATGTAAAAATCGGATGTTCTGTGAATTTAAACAAATGCCAAGAATTTGATGATAATTTACAATTGTTTTTTGGTTTTTGGGTGTGTTTGAGAGACAGGGAAACGAGACATGAACTCACATTATTCCTGTTTTTCATGCTGACTGCTTGGGGAGTCTCTGGAATCAAAGCCAAAACACTTGAAAAGTGCTTTTTTCGCTAGGCCGAGATAGCTGCAAGGATGGTTTGGATGTCGGAAAATCCTCGAGAACATCGAATCTTTTCCGGAAGGTTCTTCGACAATTTGATCTTCATCTCTACTAGTCCCTCCACTTGTTCCGGCATCCCTCCTGACCCTCATGTCTTCCACCTACCAGGATAACAGCTTTAGCATGGTATATCCCATCCAATCAAATCAAATTGCTATGAATTATCTACAGGAACTAGCATCGACTTATCAAGATAAGAGTCAGAGTGCAAATGAGATTTTTCCTGAAGAGCCAAGTATTAAACTCAAACTAAAATTGTTCCAATATTTTTTGTTCTTGGCCTCATGAGCCATTTGTAAACATGCACAATATATCATACAAATCGTTTAAGAAAAATTCAGCTCAAGCTCCAACTGTCTAAAAAAACAAGCTGAGCTCAATTTGAGGTCTAGCTAGAGCTGGATACAAACCCAGAATCTGCCCTAATAAAATGGAGCTTGGATATAGCAGTATGTGTGGTATTCGGCTCAATTGGACTTGTTTACATCCTAATATTATAAAGGTCATACAATATAATCATCATCTTATCTTTAAGAGGGCACTTGAACAAATTCAGACTGATAAACAGGCTAAATGAAACACCAGTTTCAAGTACAGCTCTCCTTCAAGCAAGCATTCATGTCACCAAAATAATTACGCAACCTTAATCTATTCAACATGCATATGGAGTTCATTGATTTGCAAGAATTTTTTTTCAAAAACACACACACACACACACATCTTAAAATAACAAACTATTTTGCTAACGAATGCTACTTGACTGGGCCACTGAGCCGCTAGATCAGTTTGATCAAATTCTCAAAGTTGTCTTCTGAGGCATTTATGCAGCTAGAGAATTACTTTTAGGCTCTGGCTAAACTATGGTATTTTAAGCATCGTGACCAGCTGTGCATTATATACACAAAAAAATTGAATCTTTTTCAACCTTGGAACATAATCTTTCTTCTAACTCAAACTTCATCAGTTGTCCCTGAGAAATCCAAAGTAAAGCAAATTAAATTCAATAAATTCTCGCTCTTGCTGCTTAATTAAAATTCAGAGGACGCTACAAAATTCGTTAATAACAGAAATTAATTAGTTTCTGAAAAATCTGAAAAATTATTATTCTTGAGAAGTTAGATCCTCGATACATCAATAACCAGCCAAAAGTGTTTGCTCCCTCGAAGTAGCTTCAAATAAACTTCTTGAAATTTTGTAATTTTTCTCAGAAAAATCCATGAAGTATAAACAATAGACAAAATTTAATTCAAGATTTTGACTCCATGTTAGGCCATATAGCTAAGTGGAGAGCTCAAACACAAAAGCCTAGAATTATAGGTAGGATGAACCTCGAGCATATCAGTCCCTCAGTAATTACTGGGGAGCTAATTTCTATCACAACCTCGGACCACCGTAGCCCACTCTAAATGATTTTCATTTGCTGCATGACATACACCTTAATCCAGTCTACAATGTGACCTACCACTCTAAATGATTTTCATTTGCTGCATGACATACACCTTAATCCAGTCTACAATGTGACCTAATTGTACACTTTCTCGAGTCATCCCTTGCGCTGAGCTGACCATCGACCAAAGCAAAGCCCAAATTCACTCCATCATTCATTTTCTTTTTCGAGATAATTTATCAATTTTGTAGGATCTGGCAATCACAATCATTTACACAGCTAAAGACGGCATAATCAGCAAGAAAACCTATCATCAAGTAACATATTTTCCTTCACTACAAATCAAGAATACAAATATTGACCTCACATTGCTCGAATGTTTCCACAAACCATCTATTAAAACTGCGAAAACAAAAGAAAAGGATAATCTTGGTACTGGATATCAATATCATCGACATCCCAAATATTTTAATCAAACATGCAAAAAAAAAAGATCACAAATTTTACAAGATTCATCAAGGAAATGAAAAAGAATACGCCGATACAAATTTCCAACCAGAGAAAAATAAACGAAAAATAGAAAAGAAAAAAGCTTGTGCATTACCAGACTTAAAAAAGAGAAAAAACTAAATAAAGAAAACCACCTAACCTTGGATTTCCTATTGGAAGAACTGGGTTTACTGAGATGGGCCGGGACGGCAGCGGCGGAGTAAGTTGACGGCGAAGCAGCTGTGGCGGAACCCGGGCTGATAGAATCATCTGACGTGAACACAGTGAACCCAAAAAAGAGGAGAATAACGAGAAGAACTGTGACAAGAAGATGGATCCATATTAGCCATGGGATTTTGAAGCTTTGTATGATCAGTTCATCCCCAAACTGCTCCATTCCCCGTTCAACTCCAACGAAATCGATTGATTTCTACACAGTAAACGGGGAAAACATCGAAAAAAGAACCAAAAAAACAAAGACAAAAAAAGGTAAAAAGTAAGTGTGAGAGAGAAGCGGAGAAGAGAAGGATTTGACAGCAGAGTGACCCCTGGGATTGGATTTCTTTTAAGAATGCCGACTCTAATATTTTGCCCCCTCCTTACGCATTTATGATGCTATATTTATCATATTGTTATTACATGAAAGTTGTAATATTTTATTAACTTTGATATAAAAAATTATATTTTTTATTACAACTCATTTCACTAATATAAATTTGTGAGATCATTTTACAAAAAATATATTCTTCATTCATTTAATTATTTAATAATTTTCTTAGGTGTTTTGAGTTAAATATTAATTCAAGTCAACCTATATTTCACGACAATTGGTCAGGAAATTTATCTCAATTAATTTTAAAGAAACTTTTCTGGTCGTGTATATAACATAATTTATGTAATTTCAATTATAAATCCTTTTAATTATATATTGATGGGTAATATCCAATTTATTTATTTAAGCATGTTAAATTAAATTGGTTAAGCACCCATTAAGTTATAAAAGTTAATACATATGTACTGAAAAAGCTCATAAACCATCATATAAAAAATCTATAAAATAAGGGATAGACTCCATTTTTCTCTGCAACTTTTTTTTAAAAAAAAACTTTTGAGTAATACGGATTTTGAGCATTAGAAGATAATTGGGTATATTAGTTTTACTCATGACGCAAATTAAATAACGATATACTTTATATATATATATATATATATATATATATAATTATTATTTTAAGCATTTATTGTTTTGTCCTTCATAAGTAAATAATGATATGAAGTCGATGCATGCCGCTTGTCATGTGATATTGAAATATATATATATATAATATTTTGATTTTTTAGAGAATATTCTTATATTTATTTGATAAAATAATTGTTTAGTCGGTTTGCACTTGCCTATTTACGTAATTCATTTTGGTTTTTTTTTTCGATTTCTATTTCAAAAATATATAATTCAGTATCTGAATCTTTTTTTTTCATTTCAATTTTTTTTTATAAAAATGGTTTGCTTATTTCGATTCGATTTTAACAACTATTTAAATTAATAATAAAACATATTTTAGAATATAATTTATTATTTTTTAGATAATTAATTTTTTAAATCAAAGCTATAACATGAAAACTAAATGAATTAAATAAACGAAAATATGGTCTGCAAAGTTAAGAATATATAGTACATACAACCACGTACATATATATGCTATGGTTCATCGATTTTGTTTCATAGAAATACGATCATATTTTGCATATATATGAATATGATCATATCTTGCATATGTATTGTCGGGCTTTAAATTGATATTAGATCAGTTCATTTCCTGTTGACACTTGCCTAGCCTACTTAGAGGTGATTTTATGCTACACGAAATGAAACCACCTTATCTTTTTTTCAGATGTTCGCGCAAACATCATGTAAATGACAAGAAAATTATAGGCGAGATTCACATGATTTTTTTTTTTTAAAATGATGTTCGCGCGAACATCTTAATAAAACACAAAATAGAGTATATTTCACCCAGTGTAACATAGAATCACCCCCTACTTAAATGTTCCAATGTAGGGGAATGTCTATGCACTGTTCATGTGCTAGATCCAACGACCCATTTTTTTGCATTTGAGATGTTCGTGCGAACATCTCAAATGCAAAACAAAGTCGGCCGTTGAATCTAGAGGTGACAAATTTTACATAAATCCCGACCCGTCCCGAACTTTTTCCGACCCGATCAATTTCGGGATCGAGATCGGGATAGGCAACTCTTTCCGACGGGATTTTCGACCCGATCCGAATATAAAATTTTTAATAATATTTTTTAATTAAAAAAATAGTTTTTTAAATTTTATGTTTTAATATTAATGTTTTATAATTATATACCATATAATTTTTTTATATTTATCTTTTTTAATATTAACATTGAGTTATAAATTTTTATTTTGTTTTTTTTATTAATCAAGCAGTTATTTTAGTTTATTTGTAATATACTAAAAAATGTTTTAATTTTTTCATGGTTATATATAAAAAAATTTAATTTATTTGTAATGCATTAAGAAATTGTTTGATTTTTTTTCATATATTTTTTTAAAAAAATATTTTCATATAAATTTTTTTTTAAAAAATATTATTCGGGATTACCCTCTCCCGACCCGACGGGATCCCGAATGTTCGGGATCCCGAACATTCGGGTCCCAACACTTCTCGGGTGCGGGATCGGGAGAAAAAATATATCTCAATTTCTATCGGGACGAAAATCGGGTAAGGGGATTACGTGACGGTCCCGATCCGATTCCACTCCTAGTTGAATCCGCAGTACCCGAATGAGATAGCATAAACTGCTCCCAATGTAGATAGGTATCTGAATGCACTGTTGCATATGAGGCAGCTTGTGTTTTCTGCTTCAAAAACAACGTTGTTTGCGGCTGCCGCCGTTCGTTGTTGCATACAAAGGCAAAGGCATGCATAATTAATGAAGTGAATAAAGAATAAGGATGGGAAGAGGTCTAAACAAAGACAAAGGTATAATTATCGAGTATATATTTAGCTTCCAACATTGGAGAAAACTATCCTCAATGTGATTTCTTCACTTTTTAACGTGCAACACAGAGTAAATTAGTGTTTAATTTTTTGTTTGCATTCCAAAAATTCACACAAAGTCGACTAATTCCGTTTTTTTAAATATACATGTAACATAGCTTTAATTTATCAAAGGAATAATAGTCAAGAATATTGATATCGAAGTTTGCTCATTTTGTATTTTGGTCTTGTAAGTAGGGACGGAGTCACATATAGTTTAGTCAGGGTGACCCGAATTTTTTTTAAATTTTTTTATAAATATTAATTTTAGGAAATTTTGGGTTAATTTGATATTAGTTTGGGTGGTTCGATTCAAAAGGTTGAATAATTCTAGAGTTTAACATTTTAGTCCGTATAATTTAAGAATTCTGGCTCCGTGATTGTTTGTAACTTTGATTATGTTTTGATTTGTAATTTTTTTAGGGTTGACACGACATCAAATAATTCGATGTCATACGTCAGTATTTTTTCACGTCGTATCAACGTTTCACTAAAAAAAATATTAAAAATCGAGATAATGGACAGTCCTTAAAGATATGTACAAACGTATGAATTTTGGCTAACGTAGATTACATACTATTGCATTAAAAACTGCGGTTGTTGCATTGCACCACAAAAAATAATAATAATAATGGACAACTATTTTTTTCTTCCTCTTTTTTTTTTATATCTAGTGTGTGACTGCTCAAATTTGGAACTATTTTCAATATCGAGTGAGGAAGAAAGGGGGAGAAACCAGAGATGACTTTGGGTCTGATTAACGCTAATCCGGTGGTTCACGCTAAGAAGGAGAGGCACGCCCGCACCGACGACGATGACTTTCTTGCCGTCGATCCTCTCGAAATCTATGATATCCTTCCATTTTTTGAAATCTTCGATTTGTTTAATGTAAATTACTGTTTAATGTGTGTGATCCTTCACTGTAATTGAACACAACATGTGAGGGATATTCGAGATCCGGAGCATCCGTATTCGCTGGAGCAGCTCAGCGTGCTTTCTGAGGAGTCTGTAACTGTGGATGAGAAGCTCGGACGCATTCTGTAAGTATTGTAGTTGAGCCTATATGTTCTAATGAAAGTGCGCAAATTTTTACTTGGAATGATTAAATTTCTAGCTCCCTGTATTGAAAACGATTGGTTTTTGGTTAAGTTCTTGTTTTCTTCATTCAAGATGAAATTGAAGTCTAGCTCCTTGTGGTTGAGTTGTGTGTCAATCAATATTCAGTTCATTTCTGTATTATCTTTGTCTACTTGTTGTTTATTTGTGACAGGATAACCTTTACGCCAACTATTCAGCACTGCAGCATGGCCACAGTGATTGGTCTGTGCCTAAGGGAGAAGTTGAAAGACTGTTTTCCTCCACATTTTAAGGTTGGTTTTTGCATCTGCAAAAATATTTCCTTTTGTCGATGCAAGTGCTTGACTGGGGAGTGATGGCTTTTATATTGGTTGGAAAGCTTGTAATATAGGTGGGGGTGAGGAGGGGTAAGAGGAAGTGAACTTGCTTATCTGTAAGGTTTGAGATTGAATAATGATTTCCTTTTCAAAAACTTTATCTACCACGAAACTTCCAATTTCGTTTCTTCATTAAAATGCTGAAGGATTTTAGGCAATTTGATCACAAGATACTCTGTTTTAATGAATTAATAAACGGTTAAGCCACTTGAGGAGAATGCTGGGGTTGCATCTCTGGATGTTACTCTTTGAAATTCTTTTCTACCTTTTCCATTGTAGTGATAATGGTTCGCATAAATGTTAAATTTTATGCATGCATGTGATCTCACAGGTGGATATAAAGGTGGCTCCTGGATCTCATGCAAATGAAGAATCAGGTGATAACACCAAAGAGCTAATGCATCTATATCATTAGTGATGGTCATCTTTCCCTTTATTTGCTCATTTACAAATATTAGTGAACAGTATGCAAATATATGCGGCAAGCAGAGGTAAGGATAGGATTGGAGATCCTGTATAGTTTATTGCTTGATGGGCTTTCTTGGTCATTTCTTCAGTTTCAACCATACAAACCACTCACTACCCGCAAAGATGACAAATGGGAAAAAAAGAAGATTGGAATAAGAAACCTCAATCTGAAATATTAAAGGATATCTATCTTGATGACTTGAGAAAATAAATCTGGGTAGCATCGTTGATTGTAAATCATATTCATTGATTACTTGTCTACAATGTGTAAATCAGCTACCGCTTACTGTTTTTTATTTGAACTTGTGTATGGATCAACAACACTCACTTGGCAAACTTTTGTGATGTAGAATGAAAATAAATAAAGCAACACCACAAGTTTGTTTCAGTCGAACCTGCTTAGCGTGTAGCTTCTGAGGAATCTTCTTAAAAACATTTATATAATGCTTCTCTTTCTTCAGTTAACAAGCAGTTGAATGATAAAGAAAGAGTTGCTGCAGCATTAGAGAATCCTAATCTTCGCCAACTTGTCGAAGAATGCCTTTATTCTAGTGAACTTTGAGCACTGAGTTCACCCTTCTCTACCGAGTAAGTTGTACAGGTTGTCCTCGTGTTCTTGCGTATAGCAAGAGTTCGTTGTATGTGTGTTGTATTTTATCTGATGCTGAATTACTGGTGGTTTCATGCTCTCCCTTTTGAATAGGGAGAACCCCTTTGAAAGCCTCACCACACTTCCCATGAATGTACAATTACGGTAGTTTTAATCAGAATTTATTCTAGTTAGGAGTTTGTCTTCTGCATTAACCCAAAAGAAATATCGAATATCACACTTGTGACTTATCATAATCACAATGTTGTGTATTGATTGGTTTTTTACTCGATCCGAAAAAGTGTCAAATTGTAAAAATTACAAAGATAAAAGTAAATTGAAATTTGTCCACATTGAGGAGAAAGATAGTGGACTATAACTAAATTGAAATTTGACAACATAGTTACGCAAATGTCTTAAATGGTAAAGAGGCGAATACATGACTCATGAGTCATGAGTCCATAATTGCAAATTTCCTTGTATAATACACATGCAATCGAACCCACCACGGATTGCGAATTAGGCTGACAAACTTGCCAATGTTTTAAAAACCATTTGTTTTTAGCAAACATCATGCATATATTATTATAAAAAAATATAAATATTTTAAAAACTTTTTTTTTTGGAACTAGTAAACATATGTCATTAATCACAATAGCAAATCATTAGTTACAGCACCTTTCACAAACCAAGGTATAGCATGTGGCATCACTATGCTATTTTCGTTAGTAATACATCTACGAGCTAGTTCGTGCGAGTCTTAACATAAAACGTTATAAATAATATCAATATTTCAAATTTTATCAAATATAACGAATCATTATAAATATTTCAAAGCTAATCAACCATCTATAAATCATTTTAAAATTCGCCAACTATACAAACACCATTAAAACTAGCTCACTTTGCATATAACGTGTGCATATATACAAATTTTTTCGAATACATAATTTATGCTAATTAATTATCATGTTATTTTCAAAACAGAAACGATGAATTAAATATTTAAAATTTTAGATTAAGAGTAAAGAATATTTAATAATTTAAAAAATTTAAAATTTGAAAAGATATGATAATTATAAAAAAATTACAAATAAATAATCAATTATTCTATACTCTTTAGCATTGTTAATAGATATAGACAATGATATAATTATAATTTTCATTAAACCTCGTCAAATTCATTGAAAACTAAGTAATATAAGGTGCAAAATTTTAATTAAATAATATATATAATATAATATTAAAAAACGTTAAAAAAAATTGTTGGGCCAATTCTCGCCTCAACCCACAACCCAAACGAGTTGGCCCATCTTCGAGCTGGTCACTATAACTCAAGCCCCAATCGGTCCAATTTTCTAAACAAGAAAGTATTTTGATTCGCTTCTTCTTCATTCTTCCCCAAACCCTGAAGCCCTAAGCGCACGAGAACTCTATTTTCTCTTCTGGGAGGTAAATATAGGTTAATCTTCATTATAAAATCCATTGTTAGAAAATTATCTGATAATCGTGCTTCTGTTCGTCAGTGCCATGGCGATACCACAGGAGCTGTATCCAAGTGAAGAGGACTACCTCTACGAAGAAGAAGTGCTCCGAAACCCGAATAGTGTCAAGCTATGGTGGAGATATTTAATTGCCCGCGGAGAAGCCCCTTTTCGAAAACGGGCCATTATTTATGAGCGTGCTCTCAAGGCATTGCCAGGAAGCTATAAGCTTTGGCACGCTTACCTCCGGGAACGCCTTGAGGTAGTTAGGAATCTGCCTATCAATCACGCCCAGTACCAAACCTTGAACAACACGTTCGAGCGAGCTCTGGCGACAATGCATAAGATGCCCCGGATTTGGATAATGTATTTGCAGTCGTTAACTCGTCAGAAGTTGATTTCCAAGACGCGGCACACCTTTGATAGAGCTTTGTGTGCTCTCCCAGTTACCCAACATGATAGGATTTGGGAACATTATTTAGTCTTTGTTTCGCAGAAGGGTGTACCCGTGGAAACTTCATTGAGGGTGTACCGTAGGTACTTGAAGTATGACCCGAGTCATATTGAGGATTTTATTGAGTTTTTGGTTAATTCAGAGTTGTGGCAGGAAGCTTCAGAGAGGCTGGCAGGGGTTTTGAATGACGACCGATTTTACTCTCTAAAGGGTAAGACAAAGCACAGGCTGTGGCTGGAATTGTGCGATCTGTTGACACAACATGCTAGTGAGGTGTCAGGGTTGAATGTGGATGCAATAATTAGGGGGGGAATTAAGAAGTTCACGGATGAGGTTGGCAGACTGTGGACATCATTGGCGGATTATTATATTAGGAGGGGATTACTGGAGAAGGCCAGGGATATTTTTGAGGAAGGGATGACTACAGTGATTACCGTGAGGGATTTTAGTGTTATATTTGATGCATATTCTCAGTTTGAAGAGAGTATGTTGTCCATTAAGATGGAAAATATGGATCTTAGTGATGATGAGGATGAGGAGGAGAATGAAAATGAAGAGAAGGAAGACGAGGAAGAGGATGTAAGGTTGGATTTTGAGAAGTTGAAGAAGAACATTGACACATTTTGGTTGAAGGATGACAAGGATGTCGATTTGAGGTTGGCAAGGTTGGAGTATCTGATGGATAGAAGACCAGAGTTAGCTAACAGTGTGCTCTTGAGGCAAAATCCTCATAATGTAGAGCAGTGGCACCGGAGGGTTAAGCTCTTTGAAGGGAACCCCACAAAGCAAATTTTGACTTACACGGAGGCAGTGAGGACAGTAGATCCGATGAAGGCTGTTGGGAAGCCACATACTTTGTGGGTTGCATTTGCTAAGTTGTACGAGAGCCACCGAGATGTTGCTAATGCCCGGGTGATTTTTGACAAGGCAGTACAGGTCAATTTTAAGGCTGTGGACCACCTGGCCAGTATTTGGTGTGAATGGGCAGAGATGGAGCTCAGGCACAAAAATTTTAAGGGTGCACTAGATTTGATGCGTCGAGCTACTGCAGAGCCATCAGTTGAGGTCAAGAGAAGAGGTAATATCTCCCAGCTGTCTGCGATTTTCTGTTTTGCTTGTTTACTTTTTAGTAATAGGGATAATTATCTCTGTTATTTTGATTTGGGGTATATTTATTTCTTAAAAGTGGTTGTTAGATTATGCTATATAGTTGTGAAGTTACATATATCTATCATATTTTTTCAAACTTCCGAGGGCAGCTGCATTGTGTTCTTTCAGTTAGTTGTACTCAGTGATATTTCTTCTAGGATACGAGGAAATTACCTTGTCATAACTACTTGTTGCAAAAGTTGAGAGAATAATTACAATGTACAAGTACCACACTTATGAACTTCAATTTTTTTTTTATAAGAAGAGATAAACTGATAAAGGATTGTGAAACTGATGAAGCTGGTGAAATGTGCGATTATGTAAAGAATGCAAGGCGGCATATCTAACTGTAAGGGAGCACCGAGTATCGGGTTGCACTTTGTAATACCTAGACTAAGAACTCAAAAAGCCTCTACTAGGTATCCAATTGGATTATCAATCTGTTTTTTTTATTTTTGGGGTCAAAAGGATAACTTATTTCTCTGTTGTAAATTATATTTTTATTAACAAATTTCAATTCTTACCAGCATAAATTAAATAGCAAAATATACAGGATGTTTTTTTTTTTTGCATTAGCACTCCCATCTATGTTGGCCTCTTGTTCTATCAATGCAACTTGAATATTTGTTCTCTCGTTTATGCAGTGGCTGCTGATGGCAACAAACCAGTGCAAATTATGCTTCACAAGTCTCTTAAGCTTTGGACGTTCTATGTGGATTTGGAGGAAAGCTTGGGCAGTCTGGAGTCAACTCGTGCAGTTTACGAAAGAATATTGGATTTGAGAATAGCCACACCCCAAATTATTATAAACTATTCAATGCTCCTAGAAGTAAGTTAGGGATTCTGTTGTGGTATTGCTTCCTTTCTTCACTACCTTCCCCTTCAAATTATGGTTTGTCTGACGATTTTATTTTCACGTGAGCTTTTCCCAGGATAACAAATACTTTGAAGATGCTTTTAAGGTTTATGAGAGAGGTGTGAAGATTTTCAAATATCCCCATGTGAAAGATATCTGGGTCACTTACCTTTCAAAGTTTGTCAAGAGATATGGGAAATCAAAGCTGGAACGAGCACGAGAGTTATTTGAGCATGCTGTTGAAATGGTATGTCCATTTAATTATTTTCTTCAATCATGATAATTTTATGTGTACTGGTGAGTGGTGTTTTGCATTTCTTTTAACAGAACTTTTTATAATCAGTGAAAATGTGAGCCAGAGGATTCAGGGTGAAGTTTCGTGGGTATTTGGCATTCTTTTATTTTTATTGAAATTTGTATTAGAACCTTGTTACCATAGACATAGTGACCATCACAATTCAGATATCCGGCCGCTGGATTGGACATTTCAGTGTAAAACTGACACAAATTTAAACTTTAAAGTAGAAGTCTTTCAAAATTCCTGGGAGTGTAAATGTATTTTGTAACTTTGCTGGAGATTAGTCTAAGCTAAAACTTATCAGGGGAGTTTTGCAGATTTGATTTTGTTTTATTTTATAAAGAACTGATGTATCATGAAAAGATCTATTTGAACGATCTGGAATTCAGTCATATGCTGCTTGCAGCGTCTTTCTACTAGATAGATGTTAATAATTCATGAAATTTTGAGGGTGCTGGAGCAACATTTATTGATGATTTTGCTGGTGGTTATATTTTATTGATGTCCTTGCGCTTGCAAATTACTGTATCTAGCCGTGTTGAATCATTTCCCTAATTAAATCATTGATATATGGTTGTTGTGTCTATTTATTACTTTGCAGGAAACTTTTAATCGTAAATGAACCTTACTACTTGTTTTCCTTTACTAGTGCCATAGCCTATAGTGCTTGGCATATTTCTGTATAAAATTATACATGCTAAGTATGTTCCACATAACCAGGCACCTGCTGAAGCAGTGAAACCTCTGTATCTTCAATATGCAAAGTTAGAAGAAGATTTTGGTCTGGCTAAAAGAGCAATGAGAGTATACAGTCAGGCAACAAAAGCTGTCCCTGCTAATGAGAAAATGGGCATGTATGAAATATACATAGCCCGTGCCGCTGAAATATTTGGCGTACCAAAAACGAGAGAGATTTATGAGCAAGCAATCGAATCTGGCCTCCCTGACAAAGATGTCAAGGTCATGTGTTTGAAGTATGCGGAGCTTGAGAGAAGCCTCGGAGAAATTGACCGCAGTCGTGCATTATATAAACACGCATCACAGTTTGCTGACCCTAGATCAGACCCTGACTTCTGGAATAAGTGGCATGAGTTTGAAGTGCAGCATGGTAATGAAGATACTTTCCGGGAGATGCTCCGAGTTAAAAGAAGTGTTTCTGCAAGCTATAGCCAGGTAAGAATTTTGCCAACATGGCTATTATATTTTTCAATTTTTTTGTTTTTGTTTTTTGTTTCTCTGCACCTCGGGACTTTTTTCGAGCGGAATCCCTAATTCTTCTAGTTCCCATTCCAGACACACTTTATCCTTCCAGAGTATTTGATGCAAAAGGATCAGATGCAGACCCTTGATGAGGCAAAGGACGTACTAAAGAAAGCTGGTGTCGATGATGACGAAATGGCCGCCCTCGAAAGGCAGTTAGTCCCTACTCTCAATGACGCCAAAGTTAAAGATAGTGGTAGACGAGTAGGCTTTGTCAGCGGGGGGATGCAAAATGAAGGCGAGTCTGTATCAAACAGGGAGGATATAGAACTTCCAGAAGGAAGTGATTCTGAAGATGATGATGATAAGGTTGAGATAGCGCAGAAAGATGTTCCAACAGCTGTATTCGGAGATCTGGTGCGGAAAAGAGAAGAACTGGATAAAGACGGGGAAGCAACTGATGCAACTATTTCTGAAAGCAAAGATGATGATAATACCCATCTTGGTGCCTTGGAGAGAATAAAGAGGATGAGGCGAGGCGCATAGATACATGTTCGGTCTTTATATTTGTCATGTTTAATTCAGGTGAGTTCGATCACTAAATTTCAACCACACTTGTCGATGAGTTTATGTTTGTAATGTTTGATTCAGGTGATTACTGTATTTAAACCATAAAAATGTGGGTCAATTAAAATATATCAAGGCGGCACAAGGAACTTTAATTACCATAAGAAAAATGTTGATTGAACCAAATGGTGCAATTAAATTAAATTTTATCATGGTTATATTTTAAAATTAACCAAATTTTTATTAATTAAAATGAAAATTGTAGTCATCGACGAGACATCATTACTTGAATTGATTAAAATCAAGCAATATAAAGTTATTGATCAAGTCACTAGAAACACACATATATGTTTGTCTTAACCTTCTTGTTCAAAGCAATGCATTCTAGAATATATGTATTAAAAACTAAGAAATTATTCAAAAAAGAAAAAAGAAAAAAGAAAAAAGAAAAAAGAAGTTATTAACCTATTCCAATAATAACAAGAGACATGATAGAATTGCAAAAATATCAATTATCACCAATCATAATAACAAAAATAAATAATTAAATAAATAACCTTGTCCTTAACACAAACAAATATCAATAAAACTGAAAAATGAAAAATGGAGAACTCAAAGTTGAAGAATAATATATTGACTAATATCTAGTACAATAGCAAAACAATTAAAATAGGTAGCTAGGAACAACAAAAAACAACCGTTGACAAAACGTAATTATAGAATGAATGTATAATAATCTAATAAAAATAATTGATATAAATCAAAGCCAACCAACTACCACAGACGTCCATTCAACCACAACATTCTCCAGCTACCCAAAGCCATTTACAACTCTCGATTGAAACGTTTACTAATTGCGCAGGCTCCACGCCCCTCAAGTTCAACCCAATGAAATAAATAGGTGAAATCAATCAATATAGTATAAAAATTAACATACTAATCATAAAAATAATTCGTCTCACAAAATTAACTTTTAAACAACATTTATATCCAAACTTTGTGAATTCGAGATGAAAGGTGTATATTTTGTGATTGATGAATCATACATATTTATTTATTTAGTGTAATTAGTGTAATATATATATTTTTGGGCCGAAAAGACATTAAACTTTTCGTAGACGTGGACCCTTCAGTGTCCACCAAACAAGAGCACAGTCAACAAGTAGCTAGAATATTCATTTGCACTGCCATATTACAAGAATCTAGCAACTTCCCGGGGAAAAACCCAGAATACTTGGAATCCCATGGCCCTGTCTACGCGAACGGCTTTGTTCCAGCTGAGGGCGGAGAAGCCGGCGGCGGAGATTCATTATAAGGCGAAGGTGGTGGAGGCGCCGCCGCAGTTTTCGGAGAATTATGGGAAGATCGTGCTTCAGCCCAGGCTGTGCACGCTGAGGTCTTTCGCGGGCGAACGTGGTGGGGTGATGAAGCAGGCCAAGAATCCAAACGTCGACGTTTCGAGGTTCTTCGTAACATTGTCGGATTACATCGACAGCTCCAAGAAGAGCCAGGACTTTGAAATCATCTCTGGTCGTCTCGCCATGGTAACAAAATGTTATAACTTTTTTGCTTGTACGAGATCCATTTCATAAAATTAATCATTGACTCGCTCAGTTCATTTTATTTTGTCGGTAAATTCACTTTGTGACACGTTATAGTATTTTTTGAGATAAAAAATAATATATTGACCCGAATACAAGATCCGTGATACAAAATTAATCGGTCTTTGTTGTTTGAGTTGAGTGCTGAAGTTGCTTTTGGATCGACACGAATGAAATCTTGAAATATCCAATCAAGTATTTTAAAATTTATTTACTTGGAACTATTTGGATGTTTTCAAAATGGGGGTTTAAAATTTGTTTCAGTAAACTTCAAATCATTAGTGTTATAAAGTTAGTGTTTGCAATCTATTGATAAGTGATTATAGATTTTTTTTAAACAAATAAAAATTCATAATGATTGCAAACAATGCCAAAGTGATCTTGCTAGATAGTGGTGATTATAAGAATTAAGAGCCAGTTAATAATTTGTGTATGTTTGCAGATTGTGTTTGCCGCGACACTTAGCATAGAAGTGGTGACTGGGAATTCGGTATTTCGGAAGCTGGATGTGCAAGGGATCTCGGAAGCTGCCTGCGTTTGCTTGGCGGCTGTGACGGGTGCCGCACTATTTGCTTGGTTTTCGAGTGCTCGAAACAGAGTCGGCCCGATCTTTACATCGAGCTGCAACACCTTCATCGACTCACTCATTGATCAGATCATAGATGGGCTCTTCTATGAATCTGATATCCATGATGGGTGCGATGATATTTAATCGACGGGGAAAATTATACAAACGACGACGAGTGGACGTCGCCTTTGAGCTATCAATCTCCGTTGGTCTGTCTCGAATGCGGTCGTTGAGGTCGTTGAGGCATGAATGGTTAAGATGAAATATCTGTAAATAGGTATACCGTGTGAAGTGAATGAATATAAGATGTGTATTAGTGAAAGAAGATGAAATGTAAGGCTGCTGGCATTAGAAATTGTTGGCTATATGAAAAACCATGAAGGGGTTATTATAGATTTCATCATACAACGAGACATTAGAAGCTAGTATTTTGAAAGTGATCTCATATTCAAATTATATATATAAATTATAATTATGAGATATTAGTATTTGGTCATGGCATCCGTGGGGTTATCCTCTGTTTTGATGTTTTTTCAGTTTCACTTCTCTTTGGATATTATAATTTATATGGATCTTTCACAAAGTAAGATTTGACGCATTCATTTTATTGCATTCAATATAAAAACAAATGTGTGTGTCACATTGAATGCTAAAATAGTTGCTAGAGAATTGAAATAGAAGAAAGGTAATGTAAAAGGATTTTAGTGTAAACAAATGCTAAGAATCATATAAACAAATGTTTGGAAAATATAATAATACTTGTGTGTATATCTATATCTTTACTATTTATTAAATTTAAGTACTATATAAAAACCGTGGTGTTTTGGATTATTATTTATTTTCCCAAAATTGTCCACTAACCTACCTGCTTTTTGCTAGCATATATATAATTATCTAATATGATCCTTAAAGAAAAATATTATCCATAAGCTTATCTATAAATAAAAAAAAACTTAATGTGAGAGAATTTTAGTGCAAGAACCCCCCATAAACAAATGCTTAGAAAAGTTTACTTTTTTGCCTATATATATATATATACATATAATTATATCTATATTGATCCTTTCGAAAAAAAAATTATCTATAACTTTTTTTATTTATTATTATATTTGTTCAAGCCATAAAATTATGTAGTAATATGTTTCCACACATCCACACTGTAGACTGCCGTCTCTCTGTTTCCAAATTGGGTGCAGTCGTATCATATTCCATATTTCCATGGCTTTTCCCATTCCTTCCTCTCTGTCAGTCGTCCCTCCTTCTCTATCCGCCTCTTCGAGGCCTTCCGCACCTTCCCGTAACGCGAAGCTATCGTCGCAACTTCACTTTCAGAACGGCGGCGCATTAACCGTCTCTGTCGGCGAGGATTTGCCGCTCGACTACGACACCTGGCTTCCCAAACAAGACCCCAAGAGTCGGAGGAGGGCGGGGGTCCTCCTTCATCCCACGTCTTTTCCCGGACCTTATGGCATTGGCGATCTCGGGCCCCAGGCCTTCCGCTTCCTCGACTGGCTTCACGACGCTGGCTGTTCACTTTGGCAGGTCATTGAAATCACTGATTCTCTTCGTAGGTTTTTTGGAAGGTTTTGTTTAGCTTATTGTTCTAAAAGCTCCTCCAAATGGGATATTTTTGTGGCGAAGCCAACCCTTACAGCAAAGCTCGTAACTTGACCGTGAATGGGTGCTTTTGGGTTCCTCGAGTGAAACACGTGCTATGAATACTCAATTGTGGATTATGTATTTGCCATTTTACTGACTAATATTTGTTTCATTTTCATTCAATGTTCTGTAAAACACCATTTTGGATGTTACCAAAGGCCAAGATTTCTTCATTCATCCATGTGCTAATACAATATGCCGTAGTATGCATTGATTAGATAAGGTGTGCCTCTCATGCGAGTAGGTTCTGTGGCTTCCATCGACCTTAGTGCGCCTTTTTATCATTATGCTTCTCGTTATATTCTTGTGTTTTACTTGTTTTTATGTTATGACTTTCGAGTGCAATGTCCATAGCAACTTGCTTACGACTACTAGTTATGTGATATCAAAGTCATTAAACTATTAGAGCAATATCACAAGTTGTCCTGACTGAAGAGCTTTGCTTATTCCTTTTCCTTCTTTGGTGTCTCTGCACGCAATTGTGCATGCTTGATGAAACATATAAAATTAATGTTATTTCTTGTAGGCAAATTTTCTAAATGGTTTGTCGTTTTACAGGTGCTACCTCTTGTTCCACCAGATGAAGTGGGATCCCCTTACTCTGGACAGGTGATATTATTCTTTTTCATTTTGTTTTCTTGACGATTAAAGTGCATTTCAACATTTTACACCATCAATCTGCATAATCTGAAATATTATTTGATGGCCTTCGATTTCAGGATGCTAATTGCTGCAACACCCTTTTGATTTCCCTTGAGGAACTTGTAGATGATGGTTTACTTGAAAAAGAAGAGCTTCCAAAACCTTTGTGAGATTACCTGTGTTTGCTTGCATTAGGCTGCATGAGGTCATATTTTTTGTTACATTCCTTGTAATTTCTGTGGCTCATATGTGCAGAGACATGGATCATGTGAATTTCTCAGCCATTGGTAGCATTAAGAAACCGTTGTTGGCTAAGGTAAAATATGAACTGGTCCTTGCAGTTATTGATATGAACAAGTTCTTAAAATCAGTCCTCTACGTGCCTATTCACCTGAATCCATTTCGGTTTACTCTAGAAACATGGGAAAGGTTAAATTTTGGGCCTGCAATTTGCATTTTTAACACTTTTTGTCCTGATAACAATGCATTTGCATCTCTAGTTCTGTAACTTGCATTTCTTTTTTATTTTTAATCTTGTTACGGTGAATTTTTATTTAGTAGTTCTGTAACTTGCATCATTTTCACTTTTAGTCCTATTCTCACCCGAGTTCAATCGTGTTTGTCGGTCAAAAAAATGACCAAAAATGAATAAAACAAACAAGTTGAGGACAAAAAATTAAAAAAAAGTTATACTAAGTTACCAGATTAAAAATGAAAATTCATCATAACAGGACAAAAAAAAAACATGCAAGATACAAGACTAAAATTGCAATTCATTAATAGGACTAAGGATAGAAAAAAAAACGCAAATTATAGGAACAAAAGTGTGATTTTCCCATGAATGTGCAACTGAAAAGTTTGACCATCATATGGCTTTCTAGTAAAGAATTGTGAAGATAAATTAAATACGTATCCTATTTCAATGGTCTCAGATAAAACATATCATGAGATCTTTAGGCTTATAGTAGCTTGTAACTATTCATATGAAACAAGATTCTATGACTTAGACAATCCTAGCAGATTTTTGTTTCTTTGATAAGATAGAAGAGATATTATTTATTACATGTTAAGTAATATGATTTTTTGAGCTATGGGATAATCTGATATGTCAATGAAGCATTTGTTTCATGTGATTGAGAGAGAAATAGTTTGACTTTTACTGGAATTGATAATTTAACCGCTTAATACATGTGGTTTGATAGTACATCCTACCATGACCAAGAGATGAATATTCATCCTATAACGATATTTGATACTGGACCCCAAGATTAAAGATGCAGTTTTTATCAAAGCACTTGGTAGTCCAGGAGTCCTCGGTCATTTTAATGAAGAATCCATGCCCTTCAACATGATATTGCGGTGAATAAAGACATTGAATCTTATGTCTGTGAACTTGTTAAAATACAATGATATGTTTTGGTAATTGAAGATTGATCCATTCTTGTTAGTAATTCCTGGTTTGAATTGCTGATTTAGGCAGCAAAGAGGCTTATTTATAGCAAAGGGGAGTTGCGGAATCAACTCGAGGAGTTCCGTAAAGATCCAAATTTTGCAGGTGATAGACAGAATTCCTTTTATCTAGTTTCTGCTACTATAATATAAACACAATGTTTCCTCTAGTTTCAGTTACTATAATCATGATGTTTAAAATAAGCACTCATTCTGAATGAAGTTAAAAGTCATTTTTCAAATGGGTATCTATCCAATGCTGCTGCTGCTGCTGCTTTCGATTTAGTTGTTTATACAACTCCAAGAACAGGTTGAGTAAAAAATGTCATTATTAGTGATAATTCAGTGTTGCTCTACTGTGGAAGTACTCTTATGGGTGTTCTCACCGTAGGAAACACAGTTGTGGCCTGCTTTGTCATATATAGACATATGAATTGATACAATGGACTTGGAGCATTCATGTAAAATGCCCTTAGAGATTATTCTAGGAATCTTGTCACGATATTGTGTATGCTGTTATCTGTCCCTGCCCTTGGGGGGGGGGGGGGGGGGTGAGTCAGTTTAATGTCTTTTGTGAGAAAAAAAACATTATTCTCAAAAAAATTTCCAAATTTGGAAAAATAATTTAATTGAAGAACGGTGATAGTGATCTTGACCCCTCTATTAATGTTTTGAGTGATACCTGGATACAAGCCTTGGAAATGACGATTTGTATTCCATAAGTATATAATGTAAACAATGTTCTAAATGGCGGGTGCCTAGGCAGGAGGCGGCCATCGACCGCACCACCTTTGCCTCAGGCGGTAACAGATGAACAGGGGCGGGGGAGGCAATCATAGTCGACAAAATTTTAAAAACCCTAATTGTAATATTCTCGTACACTTTTTATTACAAAACATAATAGCTGCACCGACCCAGTCGCCCGACGCCACCACCTTCAACCTTGAACCGCCCACCACCGCCACCGTCATCTGTATTAATTATTTTGTTAGTTAAATTTACGTATTTATTTGCCCTTTGTATAAATTGTATACTATTATATGAAGTTTATTTATGCTTAAATATCATTTAATTACATATATTATATAAATAATTATGACTACTTGTAATTGCAATGCATGATTATATATAATTATGTATAAAAAATAGTAAAAAGTATTCAATCGCCTAGACACTACCTAGGCGGCCAAGGCAGTAGGCGGTCACTAACCGCCCTGCCGCCGCCATTTACAACGCTGAAAATAAAACATTATATTCTTTTTCACGATGTTTGCGTCCTTTTTCCATAATCAGTGCCTATCAAGTTCTATTAAGTGTCATAATCATGCAGGTTGGCTGGAAGATGCAGCTTACTTTGCTGCCATTGACAATTCTTTGAATGCATCTAGTTGGTATTATTGGCCCGCATCATTGAAAAATCGCCATCTTGCTGCTCTGGAAGAAATTTATCAAAGGGAAAAGGAATTTGTAAAATCTTTCCGACACCTTTTGAACTTCTTGTTCTCTGCCCTGCTTTAATTATGGAAGACCTGACTTGAAAATCTCCTTCAATTGCACAGATAGATATATTCATTGCTCAGCAATATCTGTTTCAAAGGCAATGGCAAAAAATTCGTGACTATGCTCGGATGAAGGGAATCAGCATAATGGGAGATATGGCTATATATGTTGGTTACCATAGTGCAGATGTGTGGGCTAATAAGAAACAATTTTTGCTGGTTAGCTGTTGTTTATTACCTCTTTGATTTCTTTTCTATGCCCCTAAGATCATTTTTACTTAACCTTCCACTTTCATACCCTCCAGGACAGTGGTGGCTTCCCTCTTCTAGTTAGTGGTGTTCCCCCCGATGCCTTTAGTATAACTGGTCAACTTTGGAACAGGTAAAAACATTTCTATTGATTTGAATTATTTTTGCATCTAATACTTCGTTCTCAATTACCAGTGAGAGTTTTCTGCACCACAATGCTTTAGAGCCAGATAAATTTCAACTTGCTGATAAGGCGGAAATAGCAAATATCCTAAGAAAGAAGAGAAATAGCTAGATGCATATGAAGAGATTTTCACGCTATAGTTTTTGTGATATAATATCTCGAGCATGCCATTTCCCCTGATTCTTGTTATTTGAGAAATTATTTTGAGTTTATGCTTTCAAGCACTTTTCTCTCATCTGCCATTGTTTTATTTCAAACTATTTTTATCTAGCAAATTCTCAGCAGATTGTGTTGAACTTTTTTTCTTGCTGATTTTGTGCTTCAATACAGTCGACTTTATAATTGGAACAAAATAACATATTTGTATAGAGTGGCCCTGATAATGATTTCTCATCTGCATCACTAAACATGGTAAGACCTGGATGCTGCATGACAGTTCACTATCACGGTTCATCTTTAACCATGAAGTTGTGTTGATATTGTTTGCTTTAGTTCTATACAAAACCTCCTTTGTACGCGTCTGTTCAAAATCTGACTCATGCTGGGTCTTGAAAGATTTGCATGGTCCCCCTTTACCATGCATGCAAAGAACATTAAGAATGATTGATATATGTGGTTTATTTTTTTTATTTCTATCATGTGCTTTGATGTGACAGATGATTTTGGTTGATGGTAAAACCTTGTATTTGACTTCATCTTGTTGCTCACCTTTTCTATTTCTGACTGAGCCCTTCTCTTGTAAAAAAGCCCTCTGTATGATTGGAAGGCCATGGAAAAAGATGGATTTACATGGTGGATGCGACGTATAAAACGTGCACAGAATTTATTTGATGAATTCCGGATTGATCATTTCAGAGGCTTTGCTGGCTTTTGGGCCGTTCCTTCTGGTGAGACAACCTCAATTAAAAAAGATTACGCGAGACAACTGTTATAAGGAGCAATGATGTTTTATCCTTTTAACTATAGAGGCAAAAGTTGCGACGGTGGGACGTTGGAAGGTCAGACTACTCTTTTATCACTTTGAAAGTTTTACGATCAATATATATAAAAAATTCTCTAATGATCTCTTTGCGACAGTAGGTGGGACCTGGAAAGTCTTTGTTCGATGCCATTTTTGGAGCTGTTGGAGACATTAATATCATAGCAGAAGACTTGGTATGCTATTTCAAATAATGTTTCTATTCTTGTTATTTTTCTTACAAAACGTGGTGGATGTTTTTTATTTTTCATGCTTTGGTGTGAACTAAATCCTTGGAAATTTGAAGCAGTGCCCCATCCCCCAAATTAGATCTTAGTTGTCTGATTTTTTCAGGCATAATCTCTCTGAATTTTTCACTCTTTTTTCCATTTTTACTCCTTTCCATATTCACCTTTTAAGGTGCTGAGCTGTACATCACTCCTAAAGAGAAATGCGAGATAGTAAAACGTACACGTTTGCTTAGATCCTTCTGTGGCTTTACTTTTACTTGGTCCTATGTGTTCATTGGTGGCCTTAGCACAAAATCCTGGCAGATACCTATTGGTCCTTTTCCTTCATCTCAGTTTCTTGCATTCCGTTAAATCAGTTTATTTCAGCTAAAAGTTCATTTTATTTATACTATATGACAGGGTGTAATCACTGAAGATGTAGTGCAGCTTAGGAAATATATTGGAGCACCTGGAATGGCCGTCCTTCAGTTTGGTAGTTTGTTTCTCTGTTTTATCTTCTGTTATATTTATTACCATTTTGAATGATTTCTTCCATTGACTGATTAACGTTCCTTTTGGTTCTCATATCCAGGATTTGGAAGTGATTCTGAAAATCCACATTTACCTCATAATCATGAAAATAACCAAGTGGTTTACACTGGCACTCATGATAATGACACGGTATGAGCACCGAGTTGTTCACCAACTTCTCATGATTTACCTGGATAAATATTTTTTGTTCTCGGTGGGAAGTATTATGGCACAGCATCATTATATGATGTCTAGTCCTAATTTTGATTTCCATGGTATCATATGCCTGCTTTAGTTCCCACATGAAGGAACTTTTGAGTTTCTCTACTTTTCTGGCGCCTTGTGGATTATTTCTTGAAGAAACCATTAAATTAACACTTTTGAAAATTTTGATTTGTATGTGTTCAGATCCGAGGGTGGTGGGATGTCTTGCCCCAAGAAGAGAAATCTAATGTGAGTGCGACTTCTTTCTCTCTCAAATGAAAGCTCATGCATGTGGCCAGACAAAAGTTAAATGTTGTTCAACTTGAATTATTGTATTTTTATACAATATATATCTGTTTCAGGTGATAAAATATCTTGGTAATATTGGTGAAGAGGATGTTTCATGGGGGATAATTCAAGCTGCACTTTCTTCGGTTGCTCAAACTGCAATAATACCCATGCAAGATATACTGGGGTTGGGAAGTTCAGCTAGAATGAACATCCCAGCGACCGTGGTAATTGATTTTGCACCCAAATGCATCATCACCTCTGTGCCTATGCACCCCTTTGTCACTTCACATAAGTTTGAAAACTATTACATGAACTTTAATTATCTTATATCCTATTTGTGATTATATTATGGATGCAAACTATTACATCTAATATGTGAGTGCATGTGTTCTTGAAAGGATCCAATTTTTGTTTACGGATAGGATTCATGTAATATTGCTAGTCAGCTGGCTATTTATCGCCTTGATACTTGGCGCAATAGCTCACTGTCCTCGATGTCTTGGTATATTTCACGATCTTCAAGACCACATAGTCATATATTAGTTCAGGTTCCTATTTGTTTGATTCAGAAAAATCAATTTCTTTCTTGTGCTTATGTTTTGTAAACGGGCAACTGAAACCAATTTACCATTTGATAGTGAAAATCATTCTTGAAAAAAATTGGATTATAATTTACCATTTGCAGCAAGGAAACTGGAGCTGGAGACTACCAAAGTCCAAGAGCTTCGATAGGTTGACAGCGGAAGCAAAGAGACTACGAGATATGCTCATCATGTATGGGCGGGCGTAGCATCCAACTCCTGACCTGTAAGTGAATTCTTATTTTGCGTTCCAACTGATCTTTTGCACAGTTATGTTACTCATCTCCAATTCTATGCATTTGTATAAAATATTTGCCCATCATGTCATTTTACATATTTGCACCATTAGACCCCATAAACGAAACATGATATGAATCTCTATTTGGAATAAAAAAAATTTGTTTGACGACAATCATATGATTTGAAATCCTATTTTGTGGCCAACCATGAGCTGAATGGTGGTAGGGGTGGAAGCGAACAACAGAGAAACTGATTGCACCTCTTGTCTTGCATTGTTTTTCCAGGTTCTGGATTATATTATCATGGCAGAAAATATATAAAACAAACAAGGGATAAGTTGGTTCTTTTGTCTCGACATCGTGGACAGGAATAATGGATATCAAATAGTATGGAATGATACAATAATTAATTTCCCAATTTTCCTCCCAAGTCCCAAAGCTTCGACTCAATATTTGCGGAGAAAAATCGAACGCCTTTCTCGTTTTGATTAAATTAGTTTATTGCTTTATTTCCCTTAATTTTATTCGTCTAACTTCTGAATCGATTGAGAAGTTTGTGACTCCGTTTGGACATATATTAATAAAATGTTTTTATAAAATAAAAAAAATGTAAAAAAATAATTTAACAATTATTCTATAAAACGTTTTGAAAATGAAAAAATAATACGTATGATTTCTCTCATTGTCATTGTACATTTAATTCTAAAAAACAATAAAAACCACATCTCACTGAAACAATAACAGAAATCTACAATGTTAAGATTGAAAAATGAAGCATAACCCTATGATTTTTTCTATCGTAACGGGATGAAACTCTAAATCAAATCATTCCATCCAAATACAAAACAAAATATTCATTTTCGAGAAGAGTTTGGATAGAGATATTTGATGCGAGTGATGGTTGATAAAGGAATCTTTAATTTGATCGTGTATAATAACCCATGTGTGTGGGTTGCGAAAATTATGCTTTGTTGCTTTGGTCATTTGATGATGGTGGCAAATTTATGTCATTAGTATGTCGCAAGTTGTGTTGGAATATATATGCACATGCTAGAATAAGATGGTGATTTACATGATTTTCACGTTTTACATGTATGGCGTTAACATGAAAGTTTGAAAATCATTGTCTCGAGCATAATTTTATGTCAAAGATGAATGTACGGGAAAGCGTTCATGGGTCCATATAAAAAGGCCTCAAAATAAAATTAAAATCCAGTTTTTATTTACTTATATCATCTTCGATGGGGCATGTAAAAAAATCTTCGATGGATACCTTCGGAAGTTTAAACGAAGAGCGTAAATAAAATTATTATGGTCAAGTTTCTAAACAACACGAAGCACACGTCGAAGTGTAATTAGAGTCAAGTTTCAAATTTTTTAAGTTTTAGCGAGACTAATACGAGTTTAAGCGTAAAATATTATTCATAATTTAAACTATAAATTATTTAAAACAAATTGACGGAGTAATTAATGTACAAAAATAATAAATTTAACTGTAGTTATAAAATGACAAAATATTATAAAAGTTTGTGGCAGTAGATGAAAGAAGCAGAGTATATTTGGAATACTTATATTTTATTATTCATTGCAATATTCTATAATTAATACTTTATATATAGAGTTGAAAAACATAACAGAAACCAAATTTTCCTAATATCAATTCAAAATAATTCAAAAACTAATTCCTAAAGACTTGGTCAATTAACCAATTGTTCTGCAAATCTTTAATAACATTACTAGTCATTTTATTAACCGTAGTGCTTTTATTTTTTGTCAGATTCTAATTTAATTTATTCTATCATTTATTTCATCTCATGTGTCATCAAATACAAACTCAATTTAATTAGACTAATTAAAAACGTTAGCATTAATATCCATCTGTATATTCTGCATACTCATCATCTCTCTACTTAATTATCTACAGTATAATTTTATATTTTCGATATTGCTAGCATCACTTACTAATTAAATCGTTAATTTGTGTTTTTTATTTGTTTTATTAATCAATTTTGGTTTTAATTAAAAAGTCGCACTTAAACATATTTAATAACACTTAATATTATTAACATTTACGATTGATTTTTTTTTTTTACCAAAGCGAAGTGTTTTGAAGAAGCTTCAAGTTTATGTTTTGGAGAAGCTTCAAGTTTATGCGAGACTTATTCAGGTATTTTAGAACACAGATATAACATATTGAGCTCTAACGCCATTATTTTCATCGATTACATCACGGATTTTTTTTTTCTTATAATTCAAATTTTAGCATTAAGTTTGTGAGTAGTTTTCATGTTTCGATTTTTTAAAAGAAATTGTGTTTAAATAGCAATGAATACTATATGATAATTTTTTAAAAAAAGAAATTACGTTTAAGTAGCAATGAATACTATATGATAATTATGAATATGGACTTAACTGATCAACCTTAAAAACCAACAAAACTATTTCCTTGACTTTTGCCATTGTGACCTTTATTGGTCACCCACAATATATATAACACATTTTTCCCAAGCATACTATTTTTTTTTTTTTTTTTTTTTTACGTAACCCAAGCATACTATTTTACCAACACAAGATATATACATCTAAAACGCTTTTGAAATTATAATGTTTAATGTAAGGCATATGTAGAATTATTTGATTTACTTGTTGACGGTCGGCGTACAAAAACTATACTAATAACTTCGATTTTTTCCCCTTTTTTGTCAAAATAAGCCATCACTGTTAATGGCTCCTACGACAAAATAAACTCTATTTTATGAATTGTAATAAGAAAATTCATTAATTTGTATGATGATTTTCATTGAGAACACGAGGATCGAAACTTATAACTCAATTAACTATCTGATAATATATATAGATCACATTGGAAAAAAGATGTTTCAAAAAACCCTTACACCAGTACAACAAGAAAGGCCTCCACATATATATATATAATTAAATCCAGTTTTTTTCTTTTTTTTTCTTTTTTTTTTTTGGGGGTTACAACCTCAATATTAAACTCAAGTAGGTTCAAAAAGACATGGGAAAAAAAATAGAACTCAACCATGTAATATATGCTTTGTTAGCTTAATTAATTAAATTAGATCCATATGGCATTGGCTCTGATTAACAACGGCTTGAGCTTGCCCTGAATATTGAGGCTCATGATTTCATTAGAACCACCCACAAACTCTCGGCCAATGAACACAGCCGGCACGCTCGGATTACACCCCAGTGCTGTTGTTAACACCTTCTCAATTTGCTTCCCGTTCGGAAGCTTATCGACCTCGTATATCGTCGGATTCGCCCCGAAACTACTTATCAACGTTTTGATCGAATGAGACATGCAGCAGCCGCTTTTGGTGAATATCACCACTGAATTTGCAGCCCCCAACATCATCAGCACGTCCATTGCAACCGGCTTCGAGTTTGGCGAAAACTTTGAAGTTAATCACTATGAGAAAGAATGGAGGTATATATGTAAGAGATGTTATGGGAATTTTGAAGCTGAGATTTGAGAAAGAAACGTTTGAAAGATGGTATATTTATATCAGCAAAAAGTAAGGTTGCTTTGCATGTAAATGATCTAGAATATTGTGATTGTGGGAATAATATGTCATTAGTTAATTACTATATATGTATATGACAAGTTGGATTGGAATTAACGAATGAATAAGACCTTTGTGATACATATATTCCGGAATAATTTTTTTTTGGCTTGAGAATGTTGAATATCAATGTGACTAATTAAAATTTTAAGACTATTGTAAAAAAAAAAAAAACTATTTTGACAATGTTTTAAAAAAGGAAAATATGTTTTTATTTTAATCTGTGCTTGCTTTATTTGCTATTTAGTCTTCAGCTAGCGTTTAAAAGACACCAAATTCGATTATTGAGAGGGAAAAAATTTAAACTATATGTATGCGAAAAAATGATCATTTATTCCGACAAGTGTCAAATGAAATTAGAGAATATATGAAACTACCACATGTATGTCCGTGCGTACTATTAAAAAAAAATATATATATATATAGGCATATTCTCCATCACTGGTAGACTGGTATAGTAACATAAAAAAGTTACAAAAGTCTCCACAGAAATCACACGTGAAAGTTGAAATATAAACTGTGAAGGCACTAGGTTTTTTTTTTTTTTTTTTAAATAATTATTTTTGAAGTGATTCTCTTGACTATTCCATCCTTACGTCTTACTTATTTATACTACATTTTCTTTTTCATCCGTCTAAAATATATAGTTTAGTTTTCATATTTAATATTATATCTCATATTCTTTTATCAATTTACCTCTATCAAATTAATATAATTAAGTATTTATACAATTATTTTATTATATTAAAATCTTTATTAAATAAGGGTAAAATGAGAAATTATTTTATAAAATTTACTTTCTCAAACACTTTCTTAATATGTATGAAACCACACACTTATCTATTAACATGAGATGGATCGGAAGGAGTACCTAGTAAATGCTTGTTTGTGCAAAATGGACAAACTCTTTTGGGTAGATGCGTGCTGAGCTAATAAATTTAGGGAAAAAATAATAATATTCTTAGAAAATTGCATGGGAATTTTGAGTTTTAATTTCTTTAATTAAAAAAAAACATAGAGAGGGTGCATGGGCTAGCTGCCTAGCTTATTAGTCATCCTGATCTCCAGAGAATTTATATATATATATATATATATATATATATATATATATATATATATATATATATATATATATATATATATATATATATAATTGACGTCTCTTGCAGTCAATTGCACGTGATTATGTTAAAGCATGTGTGGGGTATGAAATCCACCAATTTTTGTTGGAATTTGTTTCCTTGTACAATATATGTTGCGATTAGATTGTAGCATATTTGATTTATCAAAACATATAATATCGGGTATTTAATTAGAAAAATTTTATTTAAAAAGGCGATGGTCTAAAATAGTTAATTGATAATACTTGTGGAAAATCCATCATAGTTCGTTGAAATAATGCATTCAGGTTGTGATTCGATATAAGGTCTTGATTTAGATGAATGATGAAACAAAAGAACGCGTGGATCTAAAATGACAACACACATCTAGGGTCTTTTTTTAATTTCATTTGTATTTACGTAAATTAGGTAGTTTTGCAATCACTAAAAATAGGTTATTAATGTTGATTTTTTATTTACAAATAAATGAGTGGATTTGAAATTCTGCTAATCAAATTCATTTGAAATCTAGGACTTTGACGAATTTTAATATGTTATATATGACT